>NW_020664375.1:4254054-4344945 GCF_002925995.2 Terrapene triunguis
AAGTGGACTGGAGTGTCTAATTCAGCAAGACGGGGTGCTGGAGTCCTGAGCTGGCAGGGAAAACAGAAGCAGGGGTAGTCTTGGCACATCGGGTGGCAGCTCCCAAGGGGGTTTCTAATCGCCTGTTTGAGACACCCGCTCATCCAGCTAGGTCTAAATCTCCTGCCTAATAACCGTTTTCCCTTTCTCGGGATACAGGCCTCGGACAGCTCGTGCAACTTCAACTTGAAACAATCCCAGGCGTCATCTGCCTTTAGATCCCTAAGTATGTTAGCCCAGTCCACTTCCCTAAGTAGTTGCCTTAATTTATTAAAGTTCCCACCCCCTTGCCCCTGCTTGCCAGGAGCCAATCAAATAAAAGCAGCTACAAGCCAAAAACTAGCCAACAAGCAACTCCCAAGCCAATTAAGCCAAAAACAAGCCCAATTTCTGTGGTTTTTCTTTTGTGGGTTTGGCATGTCTGCTAGAGACCTGAGACCTGACTTGGGAACTCCTGGAGTTGATCATGGAGAGGGAGATAGAGGTGCAGTTACTGTAAAACTGTGGCAGTGATGTACATAGTTGGCCTATAACAGAGGAAACATGTAAGGTGAAGATTTGAGTTTTGGTGATAGTTATCCTGCTCTGAGTTGAACTTTTAGGGCTTAGATAATATCTATGGCTTCTCATGGAAGTGAGAGAGCTTTCTTCTCCTCGACTGCAGTGTCTGTGAAATCTTGTCCAACACAGCTGTTCTGGATGGTGATAAATCTTGATTCTATAAGCTGGAAATAGTCAAGTGCTTCTCACTGTTACAAATTTTCTTACTCTTTTGGGGAAAAGATCACATGTTTGGACAGGATTAGTTGCTTCTATGGGGGCAGATCCATGTCTGGAAGGAGAACCTATTGTAAGCAAGACCTCTGCCTCTCACAAAATCAAGTTGAAGAGGTATTGGGTCTGTTGTTGGTGGACATGGCTAGTGCTGCTTTGATGGATAGCAAGAGGCCAGATTCCGTCTAATGAGCAGGTATTCTTCTCTTTCTCAAACCATTTCTTCATATCATATCTGCCCTTTGTGATCTACTATAACCCTCAGATCCTTTTCAGCAGTGCTACCACCAAGCCAATTATTCCCCATTTCATATTTATGCATTTGATTTTTTTCCTTCCTAAACGTAGTACTTTGCACTTGTGTTCATTGAATTTCATCTTGTTGATTTCAGACCAATTGTCCAATTTGTGAAGGTCCTTTTGAATTCTAATCCTGTCCTCCAAAGTGCTTGCAACGTTCCCAGTTTGGTATTGTCGCAAATTTTATATGCATACTCTTCACTCTATTATCTAAGTTATGAATGAAAATATTGAATCGTACTGGATCCAGGACTGATCCTCTGCGGAAACCCATTTGTTACGTACTCCCAGTTTGACGCTGTTTTAAACCATTTGTGCACCCACATAATAGTAATTTCATCTAGACCACACTTCCCTAGTTTGCTTATGAGAATGTCACGTAAGACTGAATCAAAAGCCTTAGTAAATTCTAGATCTATCACATCATCTGCTTCCACCCTATCCACTAGGTCAGGCTGGGCAAGATATTCATGCTGATTTTGTTAGATCTATTGGCAGCCTTTAATACTGCTGATCATGAGGTTTTAGTGATCTGACTCAGGACCCTGGCAGGTGTGGCTGTACCCATTCTTGAGTGGTTTAGTTTTACATTTCAGAGGCCTCTGAATGGTTTGGGTGGGTGCTCTTCGGGCCCAAAGCGCACTCAAGGGCAGGATTCCACAGGATTATTTGCTGTTATCCCTCCTGTCCAACGTCCACGTGTTGCCACAGAATGAGATGCCAGGTGCTTTGGGCTGTAGCGCTATCTGTATGTGGACGACACAGATCTCTGTATAGCTTTTTACTTACACCTAGACCATGTGACGTCTATACTTTCCCAGTGCCTGGCCAATGTAGAGGGCTGGAAGAGGATGAGCTGATGGAGGTTCAGTCCAGATAAGACTGAAGTGATGCTGGTTGCTTAGGGGACCCAGCTGGAGAACATGACTCAGTTGGAATCTGCCTCCTCTGTATTGAAAGAGTATATCCATTCTTTGCTAATCTGTGGGTACTTTTGAACTAATTCTTCCTTGATTTTGCGATGGCATCAGTGGCCAGAGTGGTTGCAATACACAACCATTTCTCTCAAACATGGAACGTGCCATGGTCTGCAGTGCTTTTATTGTTCCTTATTTGGTTCACTGCAGTGTGCGGTGGTACAATACATGCGCTTATGGCTGAAGACTGCTCACAAGTTGCAGCAGGTGCAGAATATGGAGACTACCTGCTTAGCATTTTACTACATCAGTGCTCCAGAGAATACATTGACTCCCTCTTCATTTCCAGGCAATTCAAGCACTAAAATTTAAGTTCAGGCATTGAAATAGAGCAACAAAGCCCTGTATGGTTTAGGTTCTAGCTATCTGAGAAGCTGCCTCTTCCCTAAATGCTCAGCCATAGCAACTGAGGTCAGCTGAGGCACTTGAGCTGCTGTCATAGACTGAAATGTTTATTATAGGAGTAGATGGGTGCTTTCAGCAGAGAGGTCCTTGACTCTGGAATTTGCTCCTCCCATTGTCCAATAGAACCCAAGTCTGTTGACCTTTAGGTCACCACAGCAAACCTTAATGTCGACAAAGGTTTTTTTCTGAGAGGGCTAAAGGGGTGGAATCATCTTTTAAACTGATAGCTTGGTCCTATTGTTTCCAGACTGCATTAGTATTTACATTAAATGTTTGCTTTTGCAACTTGAGATACAGTTAGGGCGTATTTTTTTTAAATAAATCAATGTTATATATGTATATAAAATATACAGTATTTCTATATATAAACCCAAGTCATTTCCTGCCTATGTGGAAAGTATTGGTATTGTCTGCCCCATAAAAAAATCAGGATATGTTCCACTTTTTCCATTTACTTGTCAGAACTAGTACTCTGTATCAAGCGACTTCTGACTGAAAACAGCCTCTTAGTGCAATACAAGTAAAAATAACCCAATATCCTACAAGATGTGCTCCTTCCTCTTCAAGACAAAGCAGTGCTTGCAAATATGTCTAGACAGTAAGATGGAACAGCACAGAATCAACCTCTAAGCTATTGCAGCCCACTTATCAAACAAACAGAATAAAATTCATAGCATTATAGCAACATTCTTTGCATGACATCTGTAGAGGGGGCATCTTTCTAAGAAATGATGGCTTTATCACTCATGCTTGAGATGAAGTGCCAGAAATCATCTTCAGAAGGTCATGGCCAGCCAGCCTTGATGACCTGACTAGAATCACCAAGTGACTGAAATGTGCCAGTGTTTGCTGCCAGCAGCAAAAAGCCCTATATGTGGCCACCTGATTTTCGAAGTCTGCTTTCCATGCTATCGATGAATTAATCGCCTGCTGACACTGAAGACATGGTCAGAATTTCAAACTATTTGCTGTGCAGTGCATGGGATGGGTTTGGTGAATGAAACATTCTTTTAACGCTCTATCCTCCTACCCCTTGTCAGGCCATGATTTCATAAGCTCTTAAATTCCCCTCATCCTCTTCTGACAATAAACTCTTTTTTTGACAGGGTCCTGTTTGTAAATGTACACCCTCCCCCTTAGACAGACATACCTGATTTATGCTACTCGTGATCACAGACAATCAGCTTAGTTTATTTGTCTTGAGCAGAGTCTCAGAGAGACTAGTTTTGTATGTCTGTGCTCGGTTTTCTTTATTTCTTCCTTATCTCGTTCCCCTCCCCTGTAGACCAGGATGGAAGTATGTATAGGGGGGAGGAGTGGGCGGAAGACAGATCTATCATTTGACAAAGAGTCTTTATCTGATGCAATCTATATTCCATTTTCAAAATGTTTTTTATTTATTGCTGAGATGCATTTTCCCATTACCTGGAATGTGACTGAAGAAGAAATTAAAGGAGAAACTGAGAATTTAAATTAAAACTAGTGATTCTTCATATAGGCAGCATTTAGCTGCACAGTCAACAATTGATAGTTTTGTGTCATTTGTGTGTGTAAAATGAATAGGAGTTTTGCCATTGGCATCAGTGAGGCTAAGATTTCACCCAAACCTGCCTTCTCTTGTTGAGGTTCTTTGACTCTGGTGGGGGGCAATAAAGAACCTTGACAGATTTACAGATAGACGTTCCCCTCTGGTGTTATCTGGACCTGTGATCTGCTAGGTCACCCCAATCCTTGACTCTGGGAGCCAGCCTTACCCTTCTCTGCTGTGAGAACCCCCACTCCTGGGCTGCTCACACACAGCCTCTGGCAAGTAAGCTGCTCCTTGGATTGTGCAACCGACTGACACTAGCCAATATCTCTGGTCCCAGACACAACCCAAGCACCTCCGTCTTGCAGTGCCCCGTTATGTCCGCTGGACACTGCAAGCTTATATGAGTTTGTCAATTTAACAAAGAAATTGATATGTACCAGGTTTGTTATCCCAAGGAGAGTCTCTGGCCTGGTCTACACTATGAGTTTAGGTCGGATTTAGCAGCATTAAATCGAATTAAGCCTGGACACGTTCACACGGCTAAGTCCCTTTTTTCGACTTAAAGGGCCCTTTAAACTGATTTCTTTACTCCACCTCCGACAAGGGGATTAGCTATAAAATCGGCCTTAGCGGGTCGGAATTGGGGTAGTGTGAACGGAATTCGACATTATTGGCCTCCGGGAGCTATCCCACAGTGCTTCATTGTGAGCGCTCTGGACAGCACTCTCAACTCAGATGCACTGACCAGGTAGACAGGAAAAGCCCCGCGAACGTTTGAATTTCATTTCCTGTTTGCTCAGTGTGGAGAGCACAGGTGACCACGCAGAGCTCATCAGCACAGGTAACCGTGATGGAGTCCCAAGATCTCAAAAGAGCTCCATCATGGACCGAACGGGAGGTACGGGATCTGCTCGCCATATGGGGAGATGAATCAGTGCTAGCTGAACTCCGTAGCAGTAAACGAAATGGCAAAATATTAGAAAAGGTCTCCAAGGCCATGAAGGACAGAGGCCATAACAGGGACACACAGCAGTGTTGCGTGAAAATTAAGGAGCTAAGGCAAGCCTACCACAAAGCCAGAGAGACAAACGGAAGGTCCAGGGCAGAGCCGCAAACATGCCGCTTCTACACAGAGCTGCATGCCATGCTAGGGGGTGCAGCCACCACTACCCCAACTGTGTACTTTGACTCTTCAATGGAGAAACACACAGGGAAGCAGGTTCGGGGTATGAGGAAGATGAGGATGAAGATAATGTAGATAGCTCACAGCAGCAAGGAAGCGGAGAAACCGGTTTCCCCAACAGCCAGGATATGTTTATCACTCTGGACCTGGAACCAGTAACCCCCGAACTCACCCAAGGCGTGCTCCCAGACCCTGAGGGCACACAGGGGACCTCTGGTGAGTGTACCTTTGTAAATATTACACATGGTTTAAAAGCAAGCATGTTTAATGATTAATGATTAATTTGCCCTGGCAATCGCGGCCAGTACAGCTACTGGAAAAGTCTGTTAACGTGTATGGGGATGGAGCGGAAATCCTCCAGGGACATCTCCAGAAAGCTCTCCTTCATGTACTCCCAAAGCCTTTGCAAAAGGTTTCTGGGGAGGGCTGCCTTATCCCGTCCACCATGGTAGGACACTTTACCACGCCAGGCCAGTAGCACGTAGTCTGGAATCATTGCATAACAAAGCATGGCAGCGTATGGTCCCGGTGTTTGCTGGCATGCAGACAACATCCATTCCTTATCGCTCTTTGTTATCCTCAGGAGAGTGATATCATTCACGGTCACCTGGTTGAAATGGGGCGATTTTATTAAGGGGACATTCAGAGGTGCCCGTTCCTGTTCTGCTGAACAGAAATGTTCCCCGCTGTTGCCACGCGGTGGGGGGGAGGGGTGAAGTGATCATCCCCGAGAATTGGGTGTGGGGGGAGAGGGGGGTTAGTTGGGTTTGTGCTGCATGTTAACCCGGAAACCGCAGCCCCTCCTTTTACATTGCAAACCCATTTTAAATGGCCAACCCAACGGGTGCTTGGTATGGGAAATGAGGGCGCTACTGTTTGAAACCATTCCCACGTTAAGAAGGTTAAAAAAGCCAAAAGACTGTGGCTTACCATGGCTGCCTGCAAGCTGAAATCTGTGGCCTGGCACTGCGTGAGTGATCTCTCACACCAAACCGGCAGGCCCTCAATATAAGAGGAAAAATGCGACCTTGTAACGAAAGCACATGTGCTGTGTAATGTGAACAGCAAAATTTAACGTGAAAGTGTGTACCCATTATTCTCTAAAATGTGTCTTTTTTTAACCACCTCTCCCTTCTCCTCCACCAGCTGCAAATGTTTCTCTTTCACAGAAGCTAGTGAAGATTAGAAGGAGAAAACGGCGGACTCGGGATGATATGTTCTCGGAGCTCCAGATGTCCTCCCACGCTGACAGAGCACAGCAGAATGCGTGGAGGCAGTCAATGTCAGACTACAGAAAAGCACAATATGAACGAGAGGAGAGGTGGTGGGCTGAATCGCGGGATGAACAGAGCAAGTGGCGGGCTGAAGATGATAGGTGGCGTCAGCTTGCAGACAGAAGGCAAGAGTCGATGCTCCGGCTGCTGGAGCATCAAACTGATATGCTTCAGCATATGGTTGAGCTGCAGGAAAGGCAGCAGGAGCAGAGACCGCCGCTACAGTCCCTGTGTAACCAACAGCCCTCCTCCCCAAGTTCCATAGCCTCCTCACCCAGACGGCCAAGAACACGGTGGGGGGGCCTCCGGCCACCCAGTCACTCCACCCCAGATGATTGCCCGAGCATCAGAAGGCTGGCCTTCAATAAGAGTTAAAGTTTTAAACTGCAGTGTGTCCTTTTCCTTCCCTCCTCCCCCACCCATCCCGGGCTACCTTGGCAATTATCCCCCTAGCTGTGTGATGAATTAATAAAGAATGCATGAATGTGAAGTAACAATGACTTAGTGCCTCTGCAAGCGGTGCTGGAGGCGGGGAGGGGAGGGGGGGTGGTTGGTTTACAGGGAAGTAGAGTGAACTGGGTGGGGGGGGGGTGGAGGGTTCATCAAGGAGAAACAAACAGAAGTTTCACACCGTAGCCTGGCCAGTCACAAAACTCGTTTTCAAAGCTTCTCTGATGCGCACCGCACCCTGCTGTACTCTTCTAACCGCCCTGGTGTCTGGCTGCACGTAATCAGCAGCCAGGCGATTTGCCTCAACCTCCCACCCCACCATAAATGTCTCCCCCTTACTCTCACAGATATTGTGGAGCGCACAGCAAGCAGCAATAACAATGGGGATATTCTTTTCGCTGAGGTCTGAGCGAGTCAGTAAGCTGCGCCAGCGCACTTTTAAATGTCCAAATGCACATTCCACCACCATTCGGCACTTGCTCAGCCTGTAGTTGAACAGGTCCTGACTACTGTCCAGGCTGCCTGTGTACGGCTTCATGAGCCATGGCATTAAGGGGTAGGCTGGGTCCCCAAGGATCACGATAGGCATTTCAACATCCCAAACGGTTAGTTTCTGGTCCGGGAAGAAAGTCCCTTCCTCCAGCTTTCGAAACAGACCAGAGTGCCTGAAGACGCGAGCATCATGTACCTTTCCCGGCCATCCCACGTTGATGTTGGTGAAATGTCCCTTGTGATCCACCAGGGCTTGCAGCAGCATTGAAAAGTACCCCTTGCGGTTTATGTACTCGGTGGCTTGGTGCTCTGGTGACAAGATAGGGATATGGGTTCCGTCTATCGCCCCACCACAGTTGGGAATCCCATTGGAGCAAAGCCATCCACTATGGCCTGCACGTTTCCCAGAGTCACTACCCTTGATATCACCAGGTCTTTGATTGCCCTGGCAACTTGGATCACAGCAGCCCCCACAGTAGATTTGCCCACTCCAAATTGATTCCCGACTGACCGGTAGCTGTCTGGCATTGCAAGCTTCCACAGGGCTATCGCCACTCGCTTCTCAACTGTGAGGGCTGCTCTCATCCTGGTATTCTGGCGCTTCAGGGCAGGGGAAAGCAAGTCACAAAGTTCCATGAAAGTGCCCTTACGCATGCGAAAGTTTTGCAGCCACTGGGAATCGTCCCACACCTGCAACACGATGCGGTCCCACCAGTCTGTGCTTGTTACCTGGGCCCAGAATCGGCGTTCCACGGCATGAACCTGCCCCAGTAACACCATGATTTGCACATTGCTGGGGCCTGTGCCTTGTGAGAGGTCTATGTCCATGTCAATTTCCTCATCACTCTCGTCGCCGCGCTGCAATCGCCTCCTCGGCTGGTCCTGGTGTTGCTTTGGCATGTCCTGGCTCTGCATATACTCCAGGACAATGCGCGTGGTGTTCATAGTGCTCATAATTGCCGTGGTGATCTGAGCGGGCTCCATGATCCCAGTGCTATGGCGTCTGGTCTGAAAAAAGGCGCAAAACTAGTATCTGACGGAGGGAGGGAGGGAGGGGCGAGTGACGACATGGCGTACAGGTACAGGGAATTAAAATCAACAAAGGTGGCTATGCATCAGGGAGAAACACAAACAACTGTCACACAGAATGGCCCCCCCAAAGATTGAACTCAAAATCCTGGGTTTAGCAGGCCGTTGATTTCACGGAGGGAGGGGGAAGCAAATGAATACAGAACAAATCTATTTTTTACATCTTAAGCTAGCAGACGACGGTGCAGCATGACTGATAGCCCTCGGCATCTTCTGGGTGCTTGGCAGAAAATACTGGGCGCTTGGCAGAAAATAGCGTACTACGACTGATAGCCATCATCGTCATTGGGAAGGCAGCGACTGCGGGACATACGGAGTTTCAGCCACTGCAGTACGACGACGACAGATACCAGTCGTAATACACCATCTTCTACCAAAAGGCAAGGGGCTGCTGCTGTGTAGCAATGCAGCCCCACGTCTGCCAGCACCCAGATCGCCGATGAAGGCTACCAGTTATACTGCACCAGTATACTAAACGTCTACTGCCAAAAGGCAATTAGCTGCTGCTGTGTAGCAATGCAGTACCACGTCTGCCAGCACCCAGATGACATATGGTGACAGTGAGCTGAGCTGAGCTGAGCGGGCTCCATGCTTGGCGTGGTATGTTGTCTGCACAGGTAACCCAGGTAAAAAGGCGTGTATCGATTGTCTGCCGTTGCTCTGATGGAGGGGGAGGGGCCTGACGACATGTACCCAGAACCCTCCGCGACACTGTTTTGCATCATTCAGGCATTGGGATCTCAACCCAGAATTCCAGTGGGCGCCGGAGACTGTGGGAACTGTGGGATAGCTACCCATAGTGCAACGCTCCGGAAGTCGACGCTAGCCTCGGTACTGTGGACGCGGTCCGCCGACTTAATGCACTTAGAGCATTTTATGTGGGGACACACACAATCGGCTGTATACAACCGATTTCTATAAAACCGGCTTCTATAAATTCGACCTAATTTCATAGTGTAGACATACCCTCTGATACGCTTCAAACCAAACACACTGCTTTGGGTAGAATAAACAAACAAATTTAAGATAGATTTTAAGTGATTATAAGTCAAAGCACATCAAGTCAGAGTGGTTACCAAAAGAAAAGAAAATATGAGCATGCAGTCTAAACTCTCAATCCTATTAGACTGGGCAGCAACTAGATTAAGCAGTTTTTCTCACCCCACTGGATATTGCAGTCCTTAATATACAGGTTTGTCCGTTAAACCTGGGCCGATCTCCTGTGTTGGAGTCTTGTCCTCTTCTCAGTGTCTTGGTTGCTTGCAGCATAGGTGGGGGCAGGAGAAGAGCCCAGTATGTGTCCACTCTGTCTGTTTTATACTCTCAGTCTATGTGCTTGGGGAGCACAAGTCCAGGCATGTCTGGAGGGCATTGCTGAGTCTCCAGGCAAGGTTGAGCAATTCCCCTGGCGTGGCCTCATGCAGGCGAGTCATTGCATTGTAGCTCCCTTGCTGGACAATGGCTGTTGATAGATTGTTTGACACCTCGCCCCCAGGTGTTGGTTACTTTCTTTGCTGTTGCCTCTGGGGAGCTAATATCTGGCTGATTCCCCAACTTACAGCATACTTTAGTGACCACGATACAACACAATTCTCATAACTTCATATGCATTAATGATACACATATATGGATAGAGAAATGACTTTCAGCAGATCATAACCTTTCCCCTGATACCTAACAAGGCATGGTTTATATGTGAGATCATGATTATATGAAAATGAGGAATATGGGGGTTCCAGTACACTCCCCCAAGGTATAGAATGTTACAGTTATCAAAGAATAAGTATGCATTACTGGCATCCACACTAACCAATGAGTGACCATAAGACTCAGTAGATTGGGCTTGCATGCATACAAGTGAGAGCAGAATTCATTCATTCATTGCATGCAGTTATCTGTGGCACAAACTTCTTTTGATCATTTTGTGTTTAAAAAAAAAAGGGCCTTTCATAGACATACTGTCATTCAGAGGTAATTTAAGCAGTATCTTTTCCTTGGCCATATAGTATAAGAGCACATTCAAAGGTGCAACAAATTAAAATGACAAGCAAACAAGTCAATACAACCAAACAGCAGATTGACTTTGTAAATGCCCCAGTGATTATGATACAGATGCCACAACACAGCTAGCCAAGAAGCCATGCACCATCAACCAAAACTATATGCTAGGGTCTGGCACTTGAGCTTTGAAGTTGCCTAACTGTTTCTGTGTGTGAAGCTGCAGCTGTTGGCTTCACTATTGGAACCGACAGAGGATCACACCAGGGAAAAAATCCTCAAGACAATCAACAGGAAGATGTATTTCCCAGTTAAGTTTTGAAATTACATGAAATTTGCCAATATGCTTTGGATTTGCACTGCTATTTTTAAAGATATAAAGTATGCCCAAGCCTCCCCTCCCCTCTCCTCCCCTCCCCGCTATATTTTGTGCATTTATTGTGGTTGGCCTCTGTCTGAGGCAGAAGATCAATCAGGAAGTTAACCAGGGGACCAGATGTTGCTGTTGGAAAAATACATTCCAGAGCTTGGCTTCTGTGACTTACAGCTGCCAACTTCCCCCCACAAATGGCCACGGTCTGGCTCTCTTACTGGGGTAGATAGAGGAAAAGTCTGAAGAAGAACATGTTCTACTCCACAATTAACAGGAAGGGACCATGCCAAGTGAGTAGTACGGCTGCCACGAGCTTGCATGCTTTGCAATTGTTATTTCTTTTAGCTATTAGGTCTAAAGAAAGTTCATCTGTAGATGCATATATTGAGATTTGCACTCTCAGTAGGTTAGGAATTGCATCTGATTGGCTAGGCATTCAGGAACAGAATGATCTTCTGCTTTGAGGGGTAGCATTGATATGTTTTAGAGAAACATTGCATCAACCCAGAGCATAAACCCAAAGATATTAATCTTACCCGAACCATTTATGACCCACATGATAGTAGTTGATATCAGCCTCAGCTAATTTTTTCTTCAGGTTCTTGCATCTTGAGAAATTTACTACTGAATCTCAGGTTCTATATGACATGGTATCTCACATTGCCATAGGTGCTGGAGCTACGGGTGCTGGGGATGCAGCAGTAGCACCCCTTGGTTTGAAGTGGTTTCCATCATATACGGGGTTTACAGTTTTGTTTAATGGCTTTCAGCAACCCCACTATAAAATTTGTTCCAGCATGCTGTTCTGTGTTCAGTGCACATTTCAGTTCAATGGAATAACCATCATTTTTTGTCCATTTTGATTGTATTGTTGCTAGAATCCCTGATTCTTTTGGGTAATATCAGTAAGCTTCAGGTTCTGAGAATGATTATTCAGAATGGGTCCATTCCAACACACCCTCTGCGTGTGAAACTCCCACTGGGCCTAGCTAAAATCTCTCTAGTCTGGTGCATTTCTTCCTTTTTGATCTCATCATTCTTCTGCAGGTGCCAGAGGGAATTTAATTCAGCCACAGTGCTTGAACCTCAGGGGCACCGGTGTTCAGCAAACTCTACTTCAGGGGTTTTCAAACTGGGGGTCGGGACCCCTCAAGGGGTCACGAGGTTAATACATGGGGGGTCGTGAGCTGTCAGCCCCCACCCCAGACCCCGCTTTGCCTCCAGCATTTCTAATGGTGTTAAATATATTTAAAAGTGTTTTTAATTTATATGGGGGGTCGCACTCAGAGGCTTGCTATGTGAAAGGGGTCACCAGTACAAAAGTTTGAGAATCACTGCTCTACTTCATCCTTGATGTGCTGACGTGCCATTGTACAATAGACATTTTAGATGCTAATTTAGAGGTTGAGTAGTTTTAACATTTATGAACTGGTTTTCTTCAGATTTAGTTTGGTCCATGAGATCAACAATACAAATGTGGGCCCTGGCCCTACCGTAAGATTCTATGTGACCAAGACAACAAGGAGTCTGGTGGCACCTTAAAGACTAACAGATTTATTTGGGCATAAGCTTTCATGGGTAAAAACCTCACTTCTTCGGATGCATAGAGTGAAAGTTACAGATGCAGGCATTATATACTGACACATGGAGAGCAGGGAGTTACTTCGCAAAGTAACTTTCACTCTATGCATCCAAAGAAGTGAGGTTTTTACCCACGAAAGCTTATGCCCAAATAAATCTGTTAGTCTTTAAGGTGCCACCAGACTCCTTGTTGTCTTTGTAGCTACAGACTAACACGGCTACCCCCTGATATGTGACCATGTGACCTCCTCAGATTCAGCTGTCGGTTTGAAGCCTACGTTTGTTTTGGAGATCTCACTTAGCTAAATGTGACATTTCTAACTTGTCATTTTTGAATTATATGAGTGCTAAATTTCTGATTACAGCTCATGGAGAAGGGTTTTTTTTTTTTTAAATATCTGAATAGCTCAAATGTGGGCTTACTCAGATTTGCTCAAAAATAACCCCAACTCACTTTTGTGATGAGACCAAACATGCAAATTTTCAGCCCCAAAGGGATTTGTTTGAGAAGGTTTATGAGACTTTGAAAAGGGCGGTAATGGGGGCAGTGGTGGGGGTTACAAAAGAAGTTGCAATTTAACCTTAAATACAGCAGTTGCTATCTGCAATCAATATAATAAAGTTTCCCCCCATTAGGAATGTATTCATAAGTGATGCAAAATTAGAGTATGCAGGAAATACTATCATGCCCCTCGCCGTGACATTTTTCACACTTAGGACATGGTCTTCAGTTACTTAGGCCTGGTCCACACTACCCCCCCACTTTGGACTACCCCCCCACTTCGGACTAAGGTACGCAAATTCAGCTACGTTAATAACGTAGCTGAATTCGAAGTACCTTAGTCCGAACTTACCGCGGGTCCAGACGCGGCAGGAAGGCTCCCCCGTCGATGCCGCGTGCTCCTCTCGCCGAGCTGGAGTACTGGCATCGACGGCGAGCACTTCCGGGATCGATCCCAGAACATCAATTGCCTGCCGTCGGACCCTCCGGTAAATGTAGACGTACCCTTGGAGTAAAGACAGTGAATGAAATCAGGGGGAGTTCCAGATACAAGGGAGGGACAAGCAGGAACAAGATCATTTCCTACTTTTCTGTTACTATTTCCATGTTTATTTTTGAGGCTCACAGCAAAGTGCTCATGGACACAAGCATTTAATCCAACCTAATGATTTTTTTTTTTTGGTTTTGCTACTGTATGCAAGTGAGGAATTATAGGGATTTCAAGTGCTTTTATTGCTTTAAAACCAGCTCCTTATACGTTAAGATTTGTATTTATAGTACTCCAAAAAGTAAATGCCCTAGTTTCCAAATGTGAAAATCATCTATAGATATTTTGAGCAAAGAACTTTGCAGGCTAAACACCGAGGGCTGTAAAAATGCTATTTTTTATGATAGCAGGACTATTTTTATTGCAAATAATAAACATTCATTCCTCTTGCTGAGAGCAAAATGAAAAGAATCAGACTTGGTCTAGTAAAATGATGAATTTGTCATTAAAACAAATGTAAAAAATCATTTTCAAGTCCTAAGTTTATGTAAGATCTGCTCTTGAAGAATTCATGCAATTTATTGTATAAAATGTATTAATGCTCAAGTGATGTTGTGTGTTTTACTGCTGTTAAAAAATGCAAAGTGATATAGCCAGTGCTGGGAAGTGAATGAATGTTATCTAGGAAAACGGATTTGTCCTCGTCTGAATTTGGCCTACCAAGTTAATTAAAATAAAGAAGTGATATAGTCCGTGTTACAAATTCTCAAGATTTTATTTAGTCTCAAGATATTTGGTGTTTTTCTTAACGCCCAGCTCCTGGAGTCAAGTGAGTATGTAAGAATATCAGTTTTCATTAAAAAAGTAAGTTTTGAGCTCTCAAAGTACAGAGAAGAGCTTGAAAATGTGGATCTGAAAGGCTCAAAACCAGAAGGCAAATGAAAAGAACCCCAAATTTATTATTTTTTAAAATGCCATGGTTATTAAGCCAATCCACATTTCTAGTGGGCCTGATCCATGCGTTTTGGACCTTGTGGTTGGCAATACTATAATTCACCCTCCCTCATGTTCACTTAGGCCTTATCTACATTCAGGAATAGCCCTGATTCAGCAGTCGCTGGCCAGCAATCAGTGTAGCTGGACTGGCGCTGACCTATAAGTGTAGACAAGGGCAAGCAGGGTTTCCATTAGCAAAAACCAGCTTGCTTTTGCGTACACTTGACTAAGATTTTTGTCACGGATATTTTTAGTAAAAGTCACGAACAGGTCACGTGCAATAAACAAAAATTCATGGAAGCCTGTGACCTGCCTGTAACTTTTACTAAAAATATCCATGATAAAATGGGTAGGGAGAAGGGTCCCACATGCATTGCTGCTGGGGCTCTGGACTCCCCCGCTGCCTGCAGCAGCAGGGCAGCTGTGGGGTCCCCACACCACCCGCGGTGGCTGGGCAGCTGTGGGGGCCTGAGCTCGGAGCTCTGGGGTCTCCCACCACCCATGGCGGCTCAGAGCTCTGGGGTCCTCCCCCCTCTGTTGTCTGTGGTGGCCAGGAGCTGTGGTCAGGTCAGAGCATCCCCCTGCCGCCTGTGGTGGCCGGGAGCTGCTGGAGTCCCTGCAGCAGCGGGAGCTGCGGAGTCCCAGCTGTCAGCTCCAGCCCCATCACCCTGGGGCTGAAGTCACAGAGGTCTCTGGAAGTCACAGATCCTGTGACTTCTGTGACCTCTGTGACAAAATCGTAGCCTTACCTATTATTGGCCACTGATTGCTGAATCAGGACTATTTCTGAGTGCAGACAAGGTCTCACTTTCACTTGGTTAGACTCCCATAGACCTACTTATGCCCAGAGTGTAAAGGTCAGAGGGAATAGGGTACCTATACAAAGAGATAAAAGCAGAGGGTGAGCTCCCCCCCCCCCTTCCCTGGCTTGGGTGAACCATGCTCTATCACAGCTCTCCTTCCTCCTGGATTAGGGGAGTGAGACCTCTCCCTGTTTCAATCTTCTTTAGCCCCTTCAAATGCGGATTCTGTTGCTGTGTAAGGCATCAAAGATTGCGTCAGCCTCATGACGAGGAACTGGACACCAGCGGGTACTTTAACCTACATCTTCTTTTGACTCTTTTTCATGCAAGTTAAACCAGCTGAGACTCCCTTTCACCTGCTTTGTCACAGGGTAAGTACATCGAAGGGAGACCGAGTTAGTGTGTGTGGGAATCTAACTGTTGACTACACTAAGATTGCTATGGCACCGTAGTTACACTGCTGTAACCCTGTAACGTAGATGCAGCGTACAGCGTTGGGAGGGGTTTTTCCATCGCTGTAGGAACTTCACCTCCCTAAACGATGGTAGCTAGGACAACAGAAGGATTCTTCCATCGACCACCAGAGGGTTCAGTTGGCATAGCTACAAAGCTCAGGAGGTCTGGCTTTTTCACGCCCCTGAGCACTGTAGCTATGTCAGCCTACATTTTAAGTGTAGATTAGCTCTGACACTAACTTATGTGGAGCTTCTGAATTTGACCAGCATGTCATTTCACAGAATTGAATGCACTAATTTGTCTTTATGTCTCTTAGACCTGGTCTACATTTAAAATGCCAATCAACATAGCTGTGTTGATCAAGGGTGTGAAAAATCCACACCCTGGAGCGCCAGCGCTATGCCAACCTCCAGTGTAGATGCAGCTCGGTAGAATGCTTCTGTTGTCCTACCTACCATTGTTTGAGGAGGGGGTGTTCCTGCACTGACGGAGAAACCCCTTCCGTTGCTGTAGGGGGTGTCTTCACTACACAGTTGTGTCAGCATAACTACAGAGCCGTAGCTATGCCTGTACTCTGGAGTGTAGACACGCCCTTGCTGTGTGTGTCTCCTACTGATGGGATGGCATTGTTAGATGAGGGCAAATTCATGGAATGCTTAAATTACATGGGGTGCTTGAGTTCCAAGCCATTGTTTTCTAAAGTCCTTTTTATTGTTAAGCAGTCGCATTGTAACTGTACTGCCACTAGTATAAGCATATTTTACATCCTCTTCAAGCAAGCAAAAAAGGTCGATAGCACTAGCTTATTTCCTGGTTTGCCACCAGTGACTCCTTTTCCCATTGTGTGTCATGGTCAGCAAAAGTTCTCTGATCCCAAATACAGTAAGGGAACATACATCCTATAGAACAGGGGTAGGCAACCTATGGCACGCGTGCCGCGTTCGGCACGCGAGCTGATTTTCAATGGCACTCACACTGCCCGGGTCCTGGCCACTGGTCCGGGGGGCTCTGCATTTTAATTTAATTTTAAATGAAGCTTCTTAAACATTTTAAAAACCTTATTTAATTTTACATACAACAATAGTTTAGTTATATATTATAGACTTATAGAAAGAGACCTTCTAAAAACGTTAAAATGTATTACTGGTACGCAAAACCTTAAATCAGAGTGAATAAATGAAGACTCGGCACAACACTGCTGAAAGGTTGCCGACCCCTGCTATAGAAAGTCTGGCTTTACTTTATATGCAGTTTTAGCTTATCAGGAGACTAGAAACTTAGCTCCCACATGACCAAGAATGAAGATGGCGGTGATGAATGGATTTTATTCATCTGTACAAAATATAAACAGCCCTCCACCCCTGCTTTGGGTGCCCTAATTTAAGGTAATTTTTCACAGTACATATCTTCAGAAACTGCTCGTTCTGATCTAACAATAAATATACAAATATGCCTCAGCAGATGTAATCTTATTGAAAGTCCTCCTCCACAGGCATAACAAAATAAAATCACTCCCTCAGCTTACCCCCTTGTGAGGTGCTGGGGAGAAAAAGAAAGCCCTGCAGCATGTCCGCAATAGGTTGAGAGATCAGGGCTGTGGTTGACCAAGAAGGCAGTGCATTGCAAAGTTGAGGACTCCACACAGAGGACACCCTGCCAGCAGATCCCTCTCTCTTCTATCAGAAAGGCTCCAGCTCGAGTGTCTCTGCTGATCTCCGTTGTTGCAGAATGGCACGTGGGGTGAGCCAGTAATTCAAATAACCGGATCCTAAACCAGTGAGGGTGTTATGGGTTTTCTAAAACAAACATTTTAACTTTACCCTGAAACTTACCAGCAGCCCATAAAGAACTTACTCAAAAATGCCATGATCTGTCTGAGACAATTTTTTAACAAAAAAATGTGTATAATGGTTAAATAATCCATCTTCCCTCTAGAGAGTGGTATAGTGTATTAATATATAAACAGCATAATTGAAACCAACATGAGCGTATTGTTCTGTCATGTGAATGTCAAGCAAGTCATTGAGCCAAATTCTCTGCTGGTGTAAATAGGCACAGCTCTACCGCCATCAGTGGAGCTGTGCCAGTTCACACCAGCAGAGAATTTGGCCCACCATTCCCTTGCCCCTCCTCCCCCCCACGGCATTAACCCTCTGTTAATTTTGACAGTTACAATACTTTTTTTTCTATACTGTGGGGTTTGCCAATTTATTGCCGTAGCAAGTGCTGGGATATAGCATGAAAAGCAGTACTTCTGGTGCATTTTCTAATTTTATTTTATATTTTTTTCCAAATGTACATCAAATTATCTTGCCTTGTAAATACTTCTATTGAGCTTTCACTCACTCTGGGGCTCTCTTGTCTGTCCTATTTCTTGTTCTTTAGTGGCGTGTAATCTGAGCTTTTTATATCTACAGTCTTCACACAGAGGCAAGCAGCTCACTGGAAAAGTCACAGTTAAACCAAACATTAAAACTGTCCAAGAACTGACTTCCTCGACAGCTCTGATTCAGGCTCCCAAAAATGCTCTGCACAGTGACTCATGCTTCCTTCTGGAAATGACAGAACTTCCTCATCATGCTGTTCTCCCTTGTCCTCTCTTCATCTCCTGTCCAATCAGGAAAGGATTGAATTTCATGTTACATTTTTTCCTGTGCTCGGCAGGGAGATGCATCCTTTTTGCAGGGGAAGAGTTTCTATGAGTCAAGGGTTGACAAACTGAAAATTAGTACCAGCCCTAGAAATAAATTACAAACAACAACAATATAAAACCCGGAGCGGTGGACAGTGGGTGTATATTGGATTGATGCCCCTCTCGCAACTTGAGTTGCAGAACCGTCCTAAGAAGAACTTGCTTTCCAGGGCTGAAATTAGTGGCAAAGTTAAAGCTGTTGTCCCTTACTTTTGTGTGTTTGGTTTTATAGGGCTTGTATGTTTTCTATCAGGTAAGCTAATGCTATGTGTATGAGACAGGGAACCATAGCAGCCAACCCTATTCTGAAAGAAGATTGTGTTTACCAGAGAACTATCCATGGGGGGAGGGGGGAGGACAGTGCCAAAAATATTTTGTTCCAGTGAAATCTATGCTGCCGACTGTTCCATAACAGTTACAATGACAGAAATGCACAGAGACATTTTGCTACATAGAACTTAAAAAAAAAAATTCCTCTGATTTACTGAACAACATGTATTTGGGATAAATATCTTACCATATGGGGAGTGATGACTTGCACTGGAAGGAGGATTTTAAACAGCCCTTTTCATTTTGTTGTATACAAATCTTTAACTCCTTCATAGCCAGGGCAGGCAAAAGCTCCAGGTGCACAGATTATTTAATAATCAGTATTTAACAGGACTTGGGAGTATTCTAGGCATGAGCTCCTGGCCCTATAGAAGTCAATGACACAAGAACCAGAGTGTGTGTGTGTGTATGCATGTGTCAGTAATAATAAAATTGATTTCATTTGCTCAGAACCTTACAGGGTTGAATTCATAGCAGGCTAGATGCTTTGCAGGTGAGGACGAAGACAAGGGGGTGGCTGCTCAGCCCTGATAAGGCTGCTTTAGGTTTTTCTAGCAGCACAAAAGAGCCTGCAAGCTCTGGTGTAGGAGAATTCCCAGGGGGTGTAGAACTGGCATTGCTGGCTCCGTACCATGCCGCAGTAGGTTTGTAAGGGGAGGAAGGCATGGTCAGAGTGCAGTGTGCTCCAGCTGCCACAGCTACCCCTTGGAAGTCATTGCACATGGAGGCAAGTTGGAGAAGTTGCCTAGCCCCAGGAACTGCAGGAGTTGTGAGAGTGTAGAGGAGATGTCCAGCCTCCTTTGCCCTTCCCCAACGCCTCGTGGGACCTGCAGCAGAAGAGATCAGAATCTGTTAAGAAAAAGTGCCACTCTACCATACCTTGACTTTAAACAAAGAACCTGAAATACGCCAATTACTCAGCTTGGATGTTCAGCAGAACTGATCTGGAGTGGCAAGGCAGGAATAGATATTGATTCCTAATGACTGATAATGTTCAGCAATTACAGTAGGAAAGGATCTTGCCGACTTATTACTGTTGTTCTCTACTGGCTCTAGGAAGCCTATATAAATGTTAGAAGGCTAATTCCCACCATTAAGAACATTTGTTACACATGTCCAGCTTCAGCACAGGTAAAAACCTAGTCACACAGTAATCTGAATCACATGGGAAAACCCACACATTAAAAGCATGCGCACAAATGAAAATGTAACCAAAACCATTTACACATGGAAACACACAATTGCAGTTGTTCTGAAATATATAAGCCTAATGCTCAAATGACCATTTAAAATCACAAATAGATATCTGTGCCCGTGGAAAGTGATTTACTTTTGAATATCCGTGACTGTCATATTTGATTCAGGTGTCTTGAATAAACAACTGATCTTCATTTAGGGCCAAATCCCAACTCTTTGGAAGTTAGTGGCAAGCGCTCATTGACTTAATTGAGATGAGAATGTGGTAGCTAGTCCATTCTTAATTTTGGTTTATTTTTGGCAAACACTCAGAAAGTGTATATAAGATAGTGCCTGTCTGGGTCTCAGGCCACTGGCTTCTATCCTGCAGGTAGGAGAATTGGTCCCCAGGACACATGTGTTGGCCATATCAGAAATGTCCTTTGTGTTTTATGGAACCCAAGAGGCAGTGTGTTGCCTATATTGTACTTATGAAATAGGACACATGTTAATATAGTCACATGCAATGATTGGATTTATCGAATCTGTTCTCTCCCACTCCCCCGTCTCCCTGTGAACCCCATAGCTAGTCAAAAAATACAGAAAGCTCTCCAAAAACATTTTAACTTTTCAGAGCATGCCAACCACTCTGTCAACTGGTCGAGAAACAGCAAAATAGTTTCACCAAAAATCTTTGATATTTACAATTTTTCCACCAGCTCTAGTGAACACTTCGGTTCCTGCAGCCTCTCCTCTCGCTCACCTGCACACAAGGTAGGCAGATGGAACGGAAGTCAAATCAGAGGGTCAAACTGGACCCACAGTGTTCGGCTGGCTGCTGCTGCTTCCTAAGGGGCAGGACTGCTGCTACTTAGAGGGCTCTACTGGCTGTCACTGGGTTTCTGTTCACTAGGACCTGCTGAGCTGAGGCTCCTCTTAGCTACCACTGTGCTGCTGTGGAATTTTTTGCTGTGATCCCATGAGATCCCACAAGCTAACTAGGAATGGGTTGGGTCAACAATGGATAGGATGCCTTTTGGGAGTTGCAGAAAGTGATCGTGGTGACTCATTAGGTGTTGGTCTTTTTCTTTGTCAGTACTGAACCAATTTCTCAGCATAATGTATCCAATAATTACATTAAACAGCATTAGGGAAGGAAAGTAAAAGGACATAGCACATAAACGTAAGACAATTAATAATAAAAGCAAATATGTTGACAACTGGTAGTCTGGAGTGCAAGCAAACTATTGGGCTTCCGAGAAGAGAGAGATGATCATTAGAGGTAAAGGGCTTTAGAGAGGGGGTTTAAAATGATGAAGCCAGTCAGGGAGCTGCAGCTAGCAGGGACAAAGCGTGATATTGAGAAGGGTTAACTGTGGGAAGAAGATCGTGAGAAGCTCAGTGAAGGGAGTGAACAGGAAGGTAGGAGTGATAACAGAAGAAAGGTAGGAAGGAATGGCAGGGGTGATAGTATGAAATGTAAGAAGCAAGAATTTTAAAGCAATAGCACAGAGGTCTAGGAAACCAGTGAGGTGAAGAAAGAGAAGGGAAACGTGAATAGTGAAGCAAAGTAAAAATGACAGGTGCTTTTGGAATGGCTAAAGCAGCTGGAGATAGGGTCTTGGCAAACCAGTGTCAACAGCATTTCAGAAATCCAGATGCGAGATCGTATGTGCATGGACCAGGATTTTTACTGTAGCTAAAGCCAAGAAATTTGTGGACGTATGAGGGGGGAAATCCTGACCCCAGTGATGTCCATTGGAGTTTAGCTATTGATTTCAATGGGGTCAGGGTTTCACCCAAGAAGTTTCAAAGGTCATACTCACATGTATAAAAACATGAGAATACTGAAATATTCAACTTTAAAGTGGGTGGTAATTTGCGTAATATAAAGGCAGGGCTCAGATCCTGATCTCAATTTTTAAATCAGAATTGATCGTTTTTCTAAAAGAGCTTCTCTAGGAATTATTTTAGGGAAGTTCTATGGCCTGTGTTATACAGGAGGGCAGACTAGATGATCAAAATGGTCCCTTCTGGCCTTGCAATCTAGAAACACTGATTTCTGACCAGTAATGAGGAAATTGGTCAAAGAATCATTTAAAATAATAATTTGCATAGCATTTTTTAACATTTTTATCAGAACTATCCTCTTGGAGCCAGACTAAGCTGATTTCTAGATAGTCCCAGCCTTTAGGAGCAGAACAATATTTCCTGCCAACTTGAAAACCTTCACCCCCAACTGGGCATTGTGGCATTTTCTGCAGAGGTTTTCCGAATAGCAGCTGTGACGGGTTCAGTCACAGAGACCCCCTTGGGACTGTCCCCTGATGTGCTGGAACTACCTCTGAGCCTGTTTTCCTTGATGGCTTGGGACTCCAGAACCCTGTCTCGTTGAGCCAAACAACGCTAGTCTGCTGCAACACACACACGGGTCTGAACCACTCCCACAAAGCTACAGGCTTTAACTGAAAACCACTTAGCAGGTTTCCTATCTCCAGCACCCAGACACCCAGTTCCCAATGGGAACCAAACCCTAAATAAATCCGTTTTACTCTGTATAAAGCTTATACAGGGTAAACTCATGAATTGTCTGCCCTCTCTAACACTGATAGAGAGATATGCACAGCTGTTTGCTGCCCCAGGTATTAATCACTTACTCTGGGTTTATTAATAAATAAAAGTGATTTTATTAAGTGTAAAAAATAGGAGGTTTCAAGTGATAACAGACAGAACAAAGTAAGTTACCAAGCAAAATAAAACAAAATAAGCCTAATACATTAAGAAACTGAATGCAGGTAAATCTCACCCTCAGAGATATTCCAATAAGCTTCTTTCACTAACTAGACTCCTTCCTAGTCTGGTCCCCATCCTTTCCCCTGGTACAGTCCTTGTCAGTTCCAGCTCAGGTGGCAACTAGAGGATTTGTTATGACTGGCCGCCCCTTTTGTCCTGCTCCACCCCCTTTTATAGCTTTGACCCAAGGTGGGAACCCTTTGTGTCTCTGGATCCCCACCCCTCCATCTAAATGGAAAAGCACCAGGTTTAAGATGGATTCCAGTATCATGTGACATGGTCACATGTCCTATGAGACCCCAGCCTTCATTCTTCAGGGCTCGCCTGCAGGTTCCCAGGAAGGTTTTCAAGTAAACAGAGCCATTCACAACCAATTGTCCTAGTCAATGGGAGACATCAAGATTCCAAACTACCATTAATGGCCCACCCTTTGCATAATTACAATAGGACCTCAGACTTATATTTCATATTTCTAGTTTCAGATACAAAAATGATATATGCATACAAATAGGATGAACAAACTCAGTAGATTATAAGCTTTGTAATGATACCTTACAAGAGACCTTTTGCATAAAGCATATTCCATGTACCTTATATTCACACTCATAAGCATATTTCCATAGAACTTTATGGAGTTCAACGTCACACCCTCCTCCTGAACTTACTGCCAGAGTCTTGGACACTGTCCATGGCGGAGGCAGTACATGTAAAATCCCTGTTTGTCTCTGGTTACACACCTTCCCAATACCTCTAAACCCTATGATGTCATTCATAGGTGTCCTAGCAAGGTTCAGGGATCCTGGTCCCCAGGTGCCTGAAAACATGTTGGGGTGTAGTATTGCTAACAGAATGCAAATAGCAATATCTGTTAAAGTGTAGGTGTCTTGGCATTTAGCCATCAATGCCATGAGGTGGTGTGCCTCAGTTTCCCCATCCACACAGCAGTGTAGGCCTGTTATGCTTTTGCTACTGTGCCAAGCTTCCAGCCTGTTTACAAGTATAAGCTGAAAAGCAACATTCTTGTGGAACTGTCTTGTCACCATCCCTAGCATGTACAAAAGTTTTTTCCACAAATCAGGTATGTCACACATCTTTAAAGGGTTTACCACTAGTATTAATTCCTTTGTTTTAACCCATAGATGAAGAAGCAAAAGACACAAGATTAACAGCCAATTTATGACAGACAGACTTTGTTCACACAGTTTGGCTTGTTCAGTGTCTATTCCATTTTCCAATCCCTTTGTGTACCAGGGTAGGTGTTCAGATACAGATACTTCTGTCTCTTTGGAGAAGGCTCTCAATTCAGGCATGTGTTTGAGGTTTCGGTAAGGAAAGGGTGCACTGCAAACATGCCTGCCCTCAGCCCCTCCCTCTGGAATCTCTTTGTGTTGGACCCCACCCGCCTGTGAAGTTTTCCAAATGCAAAGTTTTTCTTTCTCCTGTCTTGAAGAGACAGTTTTATCTCTTACAAGCATAGCAGGAACAACATCTTTTAATGGAGTGCTTTGTATTGGTAAGATCCCCTTGGTCACCTCACTTTCTGTTCGCAAAAGGTCAGCTGGGTGGACTCTCCCCTCCAGGAGATTTGACCCCTAGTCTTCCCTTAAAACCTGATCCACAGGTGAGGGGTCTAGCATTTCAGATGCAGATCCTTCATCCTCCTCCTGGGGAAAAGCCTCCCTACAAAAGGTGGGCAGACCCTCCTGTCCCCCTCCCCCCCACCTTCCAAATGGACTTCCCTCTCTGGGCTCCCCTCTGGGGCAGACGCTCCTGTGTCCCCCAAAAGGGAAGGTGACTCTGACCCAGCTGTGGGATCACAGCTACCTGCTATGACAGACCCTTCACTGGCCAGCAAAATTCCCTCCCTCTTTCACTCAGGTTGGGCTTGCTTCCAGCTACAGGGTCCTTGGGGTCTGTTCCCACTGCAGCGGTCACCAATACCCTAACTTCCATCTCTGGGATACATGCCTCTGTGCACCCCAGGGCAGGACCTGTCCCCTGCTGACCTGCAACTTCCTGGCAGTCAGCAGCTGGGAAGGCCTCCCTGTTACAAGGTGGACCATCCCCCTTCCCCAGGGCGATGATCACAGGACAGGAGCTGGCTCTATCCAATCCTTCCCGCAGGGACCTGCCTTGAGCCCCGGGGCAACATGACCCATTTTCCACTGCTACCAAGGAATTAAAGAGGCACTCTCCTATTTCCCCAGCCACACATGTGACTTCACCCTCCCCTCTGGGGCTTTCAGCACAAGATTCTTTCTTGCTGCTAACAAACCCTGGGACAGATTCTGCCACATCAAAAAAAATCATTCCCCAGTAGAAACGGTGCAAAATTGTGTGTCACTGCTGCAACAATCAGTTCAGCCTGCAAATCACCAGTTTCCATGTGTACCTTAGCTAAAGGTGAAAGGACTTTGTAACTTCCCACCAATTCTAATTCTGCCATTTTTCCTGGTAACAAATCCTTCTCCTGGATCAGGTCTCTCCTGACCACAGAAATCTCTGCACCAGTATCTCTCCATCTTTGGAGCACTTTGCCATTAAGCTTAGCAACTCACTGCTTGGTTGTGCAAAAGCAACCTTTACAAATCCTGTGTGGTAAGAGGCAGTAGCCTGGGATACCCCTGTGCTCTGAGAAGAAGCAGCTTCGTGTGTAACCTGGTGCCTGTTCCCACTCAGCCAAGGACATTTACAGGAGACTTGGGACGAGTAACAGGGGACTAGGGAGGTGAATGCCCAGCCTCCTTTTTCCCTGGGGTAAAATGGTGATTCTGCTTTCCACCAACCTTGTACCCCTCTGTTTAATTGAAGCCTGTGATTTCTCATAAGAGTCTGCAAACCCAGCTAATTCACCCACTGCATTTACCTTTTTGTCCCACAAATACTGTTTTACATCACTGCACATATTCAAACTTGTAATGCCTTTTCCCCTCACCCATTTGTCTAACAAATCTCTCATTTCATTTACATAGGCCACATTACTTAATCCAGATCCCCTCTTAAGACTCCTGAATTTAACCCCGTAGGTTTCAGGTATAATCTGAAACTGTTTCAAAACCAGTTCCTTAAATTTACCATAGTTTGAAGCATCAGCAATAGGCATCTTATTGAATAAGTCCAGAGCTCTCCCAGTCAATTTTGCTACCAATGTGGTCATCTTTTGATCTTCAGGAATCGCATGGAGAATGCACAGTCTCTCAAAGGTGATGAAATATTCGGCAATATCACTGGATTTATCATACTGCGAGCACAATCGCTCCCATTTGTGGATTTTTGTGTAAGTGGCGCCAGCTGCTGAAGGGTTTTGTCTCTTCCACTCCATTACAGCCAGTTCATGCCCTCGAGCTCCTGCTCCGTGCAGCTCCCGGAAGCAGCAGCATGTCCCACCTCCGGCTCCTACGCGTAGGGGCAGCCAGGGGGCTCCGCACATTCCCGCTACCCCCCGCAGCTCCCATCGGCTGGGAACCATGGCTGATGGGAGCTGCAGAGGCGACGCCTACAGATGGGGCAACGCGCAAAGCCACCTGGCTGCACTTCTGCATAGGAGCCGGAGGGGGGACATACTGCTGCTTCCTGGAGCTGCTTGAGGTAAGCGCCGCCTGGAGCCTGCATCCCTGACCCCCCCCCAGCACCCCTGCCCCAGCCCTGATCCCCCTCCTGCCCTGCGAACCCCTTGGTCCCACCCTCCTGCACCCCCGAGCCTGCACTCCCAGCCAGAGCCCTCACCCCCTCCCACACCCCAACCCCCAATTTCATGAGCATTCATGGCCTGCCATACAATTTCCATACCCAGATGTGGCCCTCAGGCCAAAAAGTTTGCCCACCCCTGGTTTAAGGAGAAGAGAATCTTTGTCTTCCAGAATTTTGTCACTCAAGGGTCCCCTTGTGCTAACATCAATGGCCCATCTATTTACCCCACACAAGGATTGGGTAAGTTTGATAGCTATTTGTAATATTGTGGATACTTTCATTATAAGTGGTTTTAATATTTGAAGTTAATTCTGCATGGGCCAGATCCCCAGGTTTGTCCAAGCTGCACTTGGCTCAGAACTCAGGGGTAAGGTTGCGGTTGGGGGAAGGTAAACTGCTTTAAGTCATCTGGGACTGACTGAAGGCTGAACTGGCCCCTTAGTGCAGCTTCGAACAGCCCAGGTAATGCTCTAAACCAGTGGTTCCCAAACTTGTTCCACCGCTTGTGCGGGGAAAGCCCCTGGCGGGCCGTGCCTGTTTGTGTACCTGCCACATCCACAGGTTCGGCCGATCATGGATCTCAGTGACCACAGTTCGCTGCTCCAGGCCAATGGGAGCTGCTGGAAGTGGCGGCCAGTACGTCCCTCGGCCCCCGACGCTTCCAGCAGGTCCCATTAGCCTGGAGCAGCGAACTGCGGTTTAGTTCTCAAGACTTTACTTTCTAGGCTAAATTCATTTATCTGGTTGAAGAGGCCCTATAGCTTGTCAGCTCCACCTTAATGGGAAGCTGTGAGCAGGGGTGCCAGAACGGGGGGAGGCCATGGGGCCATGGCCCCATCACTTTTAAAAGTGGGAGGGCATAGCCTTTTTACCGGCTGTAAGGGCGAGTGACAGCAGGGAGGAGGTGGAGAGGAGTGAGCGGGGGTGGGGTCTTGGAGGGAAGAGGCAGCGTGAGGGTGGGGCCTCGGGGTAAGAGGTGGCATGAGGTGGGGGTCTCAGGGGAGGGGCAGTGTGGGGGTGGGGCTATGGTTTGGGTGCCGGTGGCCCCTCCACTTTTAGGGAGCTTCTGATGCTCCTGGCTGTAAGGATAAATGGAAGAAGTCCAAGCACTCTCTCTGATTCTCTTACATGAACATATTTTAGAGAGACAATGAGAGTATTGGTATGCATGTTAGTTAAACACTGGAACAGGTTACCTAAGGAAGTTGTGGTTACCAGGGAGATGGAGGTTGGAGACTTTTAAGAACAGGTTAGACAAACACATCTCAGGGATGGTCTAGATTTACTTGGTCCTGCCTCAGTGCAGGGACAGAGTAGATCACCCCTTGAGGGCACTTACATATCTAGGATTCTATAAATAGTGCTGAGCATGGTACAAGTGTTTATTTTAATGCAACAGGGGCTGGCCACATATTGCCATTAAATTATTTTCATGCTTCTGGCCAGCATCTAGTGGGGAGAGACAACCCTTGCCTGATGCTATAAATAATCTGTGAACATTAATTTCCATGCCTTTTTCAGATCCACTAATATAGCGCAACCTATATTATATTTTCAGTCTGACACATGTTGCTCAAAGGGGAAGAAAACAGGGAGTCACTATTAAAACAACTGTCTAGTTTTCTTACTCACAGAAGGCTTCAGTTCAGTTTAACAGTTATTTAGAGGTTACTAATGAGTGTCTGAGTCTGGGGTTTATCACTGCTTTGATTTATATTTCCATGCAATGTACTGTTAGTTATTACTCAGCTTATATTTTTTTCCAGTTGTTTCACTGATCAGTATGAGAATGCAAGTTGATAAATCTATCTTAATATCACAGAGTAGGAAATTCTGGCGACTGACTGTCCAATCCATATGTGCTAAAACATGAGCCTGAAATTAAACCTCATCCTGAAATGTATCCTTGCTAAGAATATCTTTGTATGTATGTATATATTATGGCAGCCCTACTCATGATTCCACAGGCTGAGATGGATTTTGTACCTAAAGTAGGCATTACTTTGTTAGATCTGAGGAAGATCTCCCCAAAACTACAGCACGTTCTCTTTGGGCGCAGGATGAATTTTCAGAGTATTTACCAGCAAATAAAGTAATTAGTTTGAATTAAAATTTATTAATAAATGGGTCCTTTAATAAATTTAGCACCCTGTGTCAGACCATTTTAATATCCTATGTGACCTTAATAATTGAATGATGCAGACCCTTCAGGCTTCCCACATAGTTACAAGTCACTGAAATCTCATGCACTGGCTTAATTTAAGGTGGTTTTTTAATTATTATTTTTAGAATTAATGGTCATTTTTTGGCCAACATTCTTCATAACTGAAAGTTTCTCTGTCGGGTGAGTAACATTCTACTACAGAGAATTCCATGAAGAACTGCTCTTTCAAAATACCTGCTACTCCTACTGTTACCAAGGAGAGCAAGGCTAAGAGCTGCCATTAGAAAAATGCCCATTCAAAATGGCCATCATTTCCCACTATTCCTAATCGGAGTGAGGCCATTCTTCCCGCAGGGAAGATGGTGGCACTGTATTCTGTCAGGGACCACCATCTTCCTCAAATATGAATGAGAAAGTTTTTCCAGAACTGTGCAGAATGGATAATAGCAGAGTATTGGGGTGCGAGGAAGAGGATGATGTCTGGGCTGTTTATGGTAGTAGGGAGTTTGGAAAACAGGGTGCTGGAAAGTCAGCATTCTTATTCGAGTAGAGTTAAGGTTATATTAAGTGTATTATGGTGTATGGTGGTTGTCCTAGTGATGAGGTGTGTGTCTGGGTGCAGGAACTGTACATATGTACTGTTAGATGCCTCAACTTTTCATTTTCTTGTTTTTGTAATTTTATGTCAGATATGGTCTGTGTGGAATGAGTTTAACTTTTACACAATGTGGAGTGTATGTGTGCATGTAAAATATATATACCATATATGAATGAGCTTTGAATGTATTTTTTTAAAGGAGAACTTTTATTATTTGTATAAAAGTAATGCCTAGGGTCAGGACCCTGTTGTGCTAGCCATTACATCAAGGGGCGGCTCTATGTATTTTGCCGCCCCAAGCACGGCAGGCATGCCGCCGAAGGCTCCCTGACTGCTGCCCCCACAGCAACCGGCAGGCCACCCCCCGCGGCTTGCCGCCCCAGGCATGCGCTTGGTGCGCTGGTGCCTGGAGCCGCCCCTGCATTACATGTACATGTAGTAAGAAACACTCTCTGCCCTGAGAAATGTATAGCCTAAATAGATGAGACAGACAAAAGGCAGGAGGGGAAACAGAGGTGGAGAGAGCTGAAGTGATTTGTCCAAAGTCAGTAGCAGAGCTGAGTATAGAACCCAGGTTTCCTGAGTCCCAGGCCAGGGCCCAATCCATTGAAACATGTTAATTAGTTAATATTTGTAAAGCTCTTTGAAATCAAGTGCTGTATTATGTGTGCTAAGCATAATTAATGGAAAATGGATATCACATTCACACCAAGCCTTATGACCAGAATAGTCCATATCCACAAACACTTCTATTTGTTTTCCATTCATTTCAAGATCCAGCTAAAATTTGCTCTTGGTCTTTAGCAGTCCCATGGGATTTGCTCCATTACACCTCCAGCTCTGTCTCCTCCCCGCCCAACCTGCAGCCCCATGTTATCTAGCCCCTTGGGTATGTCTACACTGGAGCTGATTGAACTAGTATGGGTACATCTCCTTGAGCTGGAAATTACACCTCCAGCTCCAGTGTAGACAAACTACAGGACATTTCATCCAGTAATAACAGACTCTCTTCTGTCTCCCGAACTGGTGTCCCTAGCGCTGTCAGCTCCTTCTCTCCACTCTCAGGAGCTGTAGGGCAGCCCTGGGAGCAGAGATCACTGAGAAGGTAAGCAAGGTGCTCAGGCTGCCTGTTCAGCCTGTGTTATAGCAGCCCTTGGCAGTCAGGCGGAGTTGCTGTAGGGAGAATCCCAGCTGTCCTGCCCCCGGTGGTGGTGACAGTCCAGCAGGGCTACTGGTGGGCGTGGTGGGACTGCCAAACATGCTAGTTGTACAACGGGGCCCTGGCCCATGACTGGGGCTTCTAGGCATCACAGTAACGCAAAACAATAGTGTCCCGCACCATGCTGAGCATTGGTCAGCCCTGGCAGGGGCTGGATGTAGCGGAGGAGGGTTTGCCAGGAGCTCTGGCCCTGGAGACCAGCACTTTGAAAGAAGAAATGGAGGGTGGGGATCCAAACTTTCTATAGGGGATGACAGAAACCCAGAGCTGTTGGGAGGGAGGGAGACACGAACAGGCCAGGAATTGGAGAGTGGGAAGGAGGAGGGGGATTTTCTAGAACAGGCTTTTTTCTGAGTGGAGACTAACTTTGGTTCAGGGGCAAAAGTTCAAGACCGTTCCCCCCCCCTTTCTTAGGGTACGTCTATACTTACCCGCTGGTTCGGCGGTAAGCAATCGATTTTCTGGGATCGATTTATCGCGTCTTGTCTAGACGTGATAAATCGATCCCGGAAGTGCTCGCCGTCGACACCGGTACTCCTGCTCTGCGAGAGGAGTACGCGGAGTCGACGGGGGAGCCTGCCTGCCGCGTGTGGACTCGCGGTAAGTACCTTGTAGTTCGAACTAAGATACTTCGACTTCAGCTACATTATTCACGTAGCTGAAGTTGCGTATCTTAGTTCGAACTGGGGGGTTAGTGTGGACCAGCCCTTAGTCACCTCTCTTTAGAACTGTGGCTAGACCCGGCAAGGGGACCTAGTGTTCTCGGCATTACACAAGCTATATTTTTAGACTGATTCCCTCTTCCCTGCCCATTTCTTTAGCTCTGTTTCATAAACCAATTTTTTTTTAAAATTTATTTTATTTGTGGTAAGAAGGTAAGTCTTACAGCACCGGGTCAACTTGCTGCTGTGAGCCCCATTCCTTCTCCTCTAATTAGACTGACAATTGGCATCTACTAAGGCAACAGAGGAGCTTTAGGATATTAAAAGACTATTTGGGGACAATTTATGTGCAGGCCAGTTAGGGAAAAATAGAACCTAGGCACCCTATGGATTTCATTGTGATCTTAAACCATAGCTGGCTAACGTAGGTACTTTGGTATCTTAGCTTTCCCTTTCTCTCTCTTTTTTTCTTCCTTTTTTGGGGGGAGGGATGCCTCAATTGTTGCAAATACTTTTAAATATAAAATGTCTGTTTCCCATTTAAACTAAGGCCCTTTTCACCTATGCGGCAGTGTAAAGAGACCATAATTGTATTTTATACACACTTTAAGGTCCGTTTATACTGCCAGAGTGCGATAAAGGGTATAAATTAGAGTGAGGCGCAAAGTAGCCTTTATTTTATTCTCTATAATGTTAAACATTTTAACATTTAACCCTCCCCCAACATCCACACACACAGTTAAATTCACGCCAGCTGGAACGCAAGCCATGGAATTTTCAGAATCCGTGCACTCATCATAATCACAGTGACACTGTTTGCTAAGTTTCTCTTTCTTCTAAAATAAAAACTAGCATTGAGAAACAGAAACTTAGTGTTGCTGTGACCTGAAAATAATTATGTCATTTCATGGGAGGAGGGGGAGTTGTTTCATGTTAATATACCTTTCTTGTCATCTGTATTTATCCCCCTTCGACACACAAGTTACTGAGCAGGGACATGTAAAAGTGCAGCAGGTATCGTACCTTCTCCGCTCAGTATATTTGTAACTTGCCTTAGAGGCTTACTCTCCATCAGCACGTAGCTTACAGTTGCAATTTGGGGGTCTACCAGCTGACAGGGCAGCACACCATCAGCGTGCCACCAGACTGATTTATTAGTGACTATCTTAGACCAGTCCCATGGAGGGGTGTTTCAGGAGTAATAAATCATGGAAGCAGTCAGTAATTCCTGAATGCCTGCTTTGGAGTCTTCCATTCAAAGCTTCACTAAATCCCTGTCTTTGCCACCCATCAGGGCTTTGTACAAATTCTGAGCTGGAAAAGATGCTTTTGAATCTGGCATTCCAACTTTACAAAGAGCAACAAGAGAAAAGTGCCTGGAACCCTCTTGAGGAGCAAACAGGATAGATCCTGCTTTTAGGGAGTCCTTTGCTTCATTCAAGAGCTCTGCTCTGTCATCTCATGGACTATTTTATTTATATATCAATATGGTTTGAGAACATAACATCTGCTTCAGGGTTTGCCATTCTTTGGGCTTGAGTGTTTGCAATGTCCTCTAAAAGGATCCAGGTTTATACGTCAATTATTGTGCATCTAGGATGTTGTTTTTCAAGAGAAAGCTATACAAAGTTGAGAGAAGGAATGACAATTACTAATTTATTTAAGATGAGGCATTTTGTTTATGTGACTAAAGACTTAGTCATATACCTGGGTTGGAGTTTTGCATTAGACTGAAAATTGATGGGGAGGAAACATCCTTAATTTTGGCAGGGGTGGAAGTTTTCAGTGCATTTTTTAGGGATGAAGCTCAGAAGAACAGAGAAGGTCAATTTAACCTTGTGGTTGTGGTTATGAATGAGCAAGGAAGTTTAAATTACACTGGAGGACAGCTCCTTTAGTCATAGAAGGCTGTAGTACATTTCAGATCTTTATATAAATAAATAAATAAAAGCATGTTGTGTTTTTATAGCAATATGCATGCTATAAAATGCAAACCTTTGGTGGTGGTTGTTTTGGTTTTGTGAAGATAAAGTTTCGTATTGATCTTTTAAGGTCACATATATGGTCGTCTATAAACACAATGACTGAGCATTTTTCACATGTTGAATACGGTAGCTTTTCATTAAAACTTCCCTTTCACTTGATGTTTGTCATTTAAATAATGAGAACACAGGGAACAAAGAACTAATTACTTTGTGTATTTAATCAATCTGACAGCTCATTCCAAGTTGGAGTATTTTGCACTATTGGTTGGTTGCAGCAAAAGGCTTAGTTTGTGAAAAACTGGTGCATCTTGCACAGAATCATTTGGGCTTTTTATTTCTTGAATTCTTTGATTTGATTTCTTTAAGCACTTCTTCATTTCAGACATTTGAACTTCGAGGCAGCGGCTGAGATAGCTTGGTACAAACACAGCTTCCAGTTGACTCGTTGGTCCCTCCCCTGCATTTTTTTTTCTCTTGCTCCTTTATTAGAATAATATTCTTTTGGGAAGTAACCCTTTGGCACCATGATCTGTTTAGCATACAGCCATCATAGAAACAGCTTTACCCAGTAATCCCCAAACATGTTTTACAGCTCTTCCTCTCGCTCCATTTGCTCACATAACAATACGGTAGCATATTTACTAAACTATGCCAATTGGCCAGGAGGATAGTATAGATTCCAGTTATGAATTCCAGTGTCTCCTGAGTATCCTGAGAAGCGATCTTTACTGGGTCACTCCCCTAGTTCCATCTCCCTGGGTAGCCTATTGCAGAGACACTAAAACCATATTTACTGAATACTTCCGAACTGCTTTACCAGTTACTGTCCCTGGCGCATGAACTATTTTCTTTATGCGATATCATTGGAAGAAAACAAGGGCTTGAAGTCAATGGGGGTAACTACTGATTAATACCAGTGTAAGTGAGATCAGAATCAGGTCCTTAATCTTTATTAGTTGGGTGATTAAAAAGCAAGAGATTACCTTGAGGGAGTGAGAAAGTAGGCTGAAGATTTACTTATTAAAGTCCTAGGTAGAAAATACATTTGCAGGGCCAATGAAACCTCATATGAAATATCGTTTATAAATAGCTAAATGCACACCATTCAAGTGGTCTATGACATTCTTGAAAGCTGTAGTAAATTGCATAATTGTTAAAAGGATTTTCTGTAAAAAGGGGCTGTAGCTTACACAGTCTTCTACTATTCCCTGAACCTGGGACTATTCCCTGAGTCCATCAGCAAGGAAAGCTCCCATTGGCCTGCCTATGGAGTGCAGCATTTAGTCCTAAATGTGGGTTGTTATTTTGTGTGTGTGAGAGAGAGAGAGAGAGAGAGAGAGGAATTGGTATAGACACAAGCCAGCAAAAGTGCACTCCCTTTTCCCATCTTCCCTACTTGTCTCCTCACTGCACAAAGTTTAACATTGTAGCACCTTAGCTATCTTTGTATGGCACATTATTATATGTTTGCAGTGTTGTTGAAATCATATCAGGATATGAGAGAGACAAGGTAGGTGAGGTAATATCTTTGATTGGACCAACTTCTGTTGGTGGACGGGACAAGCTTTCAAGGACCTGAGGAAGAGCTCTGTGAAGTTTGAAAGCTTGTCCCTTCCAATAAAAGACATTACTTCACCTACCTTGTTTCTCACTTTATTTTATGAAATTCAGTTCCCAGTTCTGCTTTCAAATATCTTCATTCATTTCCAATAACATCCTATTTAAAGAGCTTTCAGAACATCATAGCAGACAGTTTTCACAGGGATAGCTAATAAGCCTGCAGAGCAGCAGCTTTGGAAAGGACAGTATTTCTGAACTACAGAGGGACAAATGTGTTGATTAAAGTAAGGTTTAGATTCTTATGACTGTACTGTAGCTGTCTGCAGCTGACTTCAAGGCACTTTGGATTTCATCGTATGTCCATTGAAGTCAATGGGTGCTTTGCGACTGAGGCCTGGTCTACATTACAGAGTAAGGTTGACAAAAGGCAGCTTACATTGACCTAACTATGTAAGTGACTATACTAAAATTTCGCTCCTGTCAACGTAACTTCCCTGGTATGCCGAATTAATAACTGTGCCTCCACAAGAGGCGGAAAGTCGGTGTTGATGTAGTTAGGTCGACGCAGTGTCAGTGTAGACACTGCATTGCTTATATTGACTGTTACTGGCTTTCAGAAGCCATCCCACAATGCCCCACACTGACAGTACAATTGGTACAAGCGCTCTTGTGAGGATGCACACTGCCGACACAAAGAGCGCAGTATGGATACTCAAAGCAATTACTGTAGCGGCTCTATGCTGACGTAACTTAGGTCGACATAATTGTGTAGTGTAGACGTGCCCTGAGTTCAGGAGGACCTGAAATGGGCCCTGTATCTTTAACTGCTTCACTGATTCCTCTCCTTTGTAAAGACTGACAATGTTTTGCTGTCAAGAAAATCCATTTAGGAAAGAAGTAAACATAAAATATGTAGCAGCAGTGTTTAAAATAGTCAATAAAGAAATTATTTAAATTATGCTTTAAAAGGCAAATGTAAGAGCATGTGTGATTGGTCTGAATTGAAGTTATCGGTACTCAGAGCCCACAGATTTGTTAATCTGATATCTCTATAGTAGGACAGAGAAGCTGAAACCTTCGTTTTAACCTCTCCAGTGGGAAGGGCAAACTGCCAAGTTTTAATTGTCAGAGAGCCTTATATAGTCCCAAATGTTCCTTATCTTCTCCAAACAAGAGGATGTATTCTCCCCTGTCAGAGACATATTAACTTCCCATTAAAGAACAATTTAAAAAATCTAACCCCAAACTGCACAGCAATAGACTAAACTGGATTATATGGAAATGAAAGGTTAATAAAATGACAAATGTGTATTAGAAATTGGACTTGCTGTTGTTATTAATATCACAGAGGAAAGGCTTGTTGAGGGGTTCTTCAGAAGCAGTCTTCCAAAATCCCAAATGCCCTCCCCTTCTTCTGCCCTTGCATAAACAATAAATGCAGCCTCCTCAAAAATGTTTTCACTTGCACATGCTCATGAAACTGTACGTGCCTGTTGCTTGTTCAGGCAAGCTATGGGTGTAGCCTGACTCATCATTTCCCTACTTTGTTTTGCCTGTTAGCCTGCATTACCATTTACATCACAATTGATCTGAAAAGAGCTAATAATTTGCAGTGGTGCCAGCCTCAGCCCTTGTGTGTTACTACAGGCACCTTGCAGTTTTACAACTATCTAAGGGCTAGTCTACACTGGTGGCAGCGTGGCTTGTGTAGTTGCGGCAGAGTGCTGGGAGAGAGCTCTCCCAGCGCTATAAAAACCCCACCCCCATGAGGGGAATGGCTCCCAGCACTGGCACTTTACAGCGCTGAAACTTGCTGCACTCGGGGGGGGGGGGGGGGGGGGGGTTTACATGCCTGAGCGAGAAAGTTGCAGCGCTGTAAAGTGCCAGTGTAGATAGTGCACTCTTCCACCTTGTTGCTTCTGTGTTTGCTACAGCTCTGCATATGTAACAGAGAAAATCATTGGCAGGATCATATTTTTACACACAGTGACTTTACTCTGGTACAACTAATTCCTCCTCCTCCCCTGAGATTTTCCTGCAGCACATGCCTTCCACACCTTGCACCTCACTCTAGTGAAAATGGATATCTATTTTATTGTAACTCAGATACTTCATTGTATGAGCTAATAGGGACTCAGGGCAACAGCTAGCCACTTGGAGAACGCAGAAGCCATGCTGCAACCAGACATTCAGACAGTAATATGCCTTCCATCACCTAAGCACCTATGCAGAGAAATAGATGGTGTAGGAAGATTGGGGTTGAAAGAAAAGTAAGGGAAAAGCCCAAGGACCTGATTCAAAGCCCATTTAAGTAAGTGGAAAAACTCCTGTGAACCCAATGGGCTCTGGATCAGGCACTACATAATTCCCTCCCATTTTTATGCCTCTTCATTTCTCTCCCACGGTAGTTTTCTGCACTATTTTTAAAGACTTACAAAACCCGTGACAGTTGTGGCCCAGTATTTCCTCTGACAGCTTTTCAGTGGGAACACTGAACACGGCACTAAGACCCCTACGTTGGGCAGATTAGCAACAGCAGCATGAGCAGTAGGAAAGGCCTTTATCTAATAACTACAAAAGCATCTGGGCATCCACAAGGGACAGTAGCATTGGTATGGAACCAGACACTACTCTGGGACAAAGTTCCTATAGCTGGTGCTGCCAAAAATAGCTTTTAAGCTGCAGCAGGGTTTCCCCAGGCCAGCTGGGTAACCATGAATGCATTTCACCTTGTTTGGACTCAGCATAGGCGAGCAATCTGGTTCCATGCAGGTGAAGTTGCAGATACAGACCAACACAAACACATTAGCTATTAAGGTTGAAATCAGGGAAGGCCTTTCACAATTCTGGCTTGCATAACAGAGGTGAAAGCTGAAAGTTTTGGCTATGCCAGTGAGTACAGACTCTCTGAACAAGAATTGGGGGGAGGTGATATTGCCAGTCTATGAGTCAGGCTTCCCCCCGTCCCCAAATCATGAGATTATCTTTAAAAAATCATGTTTTTTTTTTAAATATACATTTTGGGGTCTTTTGATTTACCTTCTGTGTTTTGAAACTTTGGGGTGAATTGGGGTCATGTTTTCATTCTTTCCTTCACAACCCTGATGGCTAGAAACTTACTTTAAAAAAAATGAAAGCTGAGATGTTCATGTAGTCACATGACTCTCAAAGTTGGGGCTTTAATACACCAGGTCTCCTGAGCTTTGTGATAGAAACAGGAGAGCTGGCACTACTGGGAAGGTATTCTTTAGTGTCAGCTTGTATCACTTAGAATACATGCAATAAAATAGAGAGATATTTGGGCTTGATTCTTCTTCTAAAAGAACCCAGGAAGTCCTTATTTGTTAAGACGGTTGTGGGGAGGCAGCAATGTCCTTCCGTGAACATCAGTGGGAGATGGGAGGGGAAGAGAGACTATAATTGCTAATGAGACGTCCCAGCAGTATCTTAGCTATCCCTCCTATGTCAGAGCACAGTCCCTCGCGGTTGTCGACACTGCAACAACCGTAAGCCCATGCTTGCCTGGGCTCAAGCCTAACCCCCCCTTGTATCTGCAATTGCGTTGACCAGGTCTTAGACACAGGGTCCCAGGACCCTACAGGTCTGGAGGGTCTGAACTCAAGCTAGGACCCAGGGTCTGAGCCCTATTGCTTTGCATTGTAGACACAGCCCTACTTGACTCAGGTCCCAGGAGTCAGCTGGAAGTATCCCACAATTCCATGGGACAACTGCCTGAGTCCTCTCTATCCCAACAATCTGCAATCCACTCTGTTGAAAATGGAAGCCACATCCCCACCCCCGTTGTGAACAGTAGCAACTCAGGTCAGTGGTAACCCATTCTCTTCTGATCACCAATCTGCAAGCACACTATCAGTGAGCCTCCTGGGTATGCAATGGAAAGTGAACCAATCAAGCCTTTTGCAAAGAGAGCTGCTTCCTGGTAATGTGCAGGGTCAGCAGTAAAGTTTTCCCACAGTGCACCACTAGGGCTAGAGCTGCCACATTTCGGGGGGCAAACTAGGGACTCTTGGCTATTGGTACTTTAACTTGGGTCTGTGCACTGCAGTATGGATGCCAGAGTTCCAGGGATTTCCCTCGACCCTCCCGGGGGGGGGGGGGAAGGGGAGGGGAGAACAGCCCCCCCTGAATTTCCCCCCCCCCAGTTTCATGCAGTGTTGCCAATTTAGTTGTTGGTTGGAAATTTGAATTGAAATTCAACCATTAATACACACTTTAAAAGCATACACAGTATATGAGAAAATACTTGTACCTGAGAAAGCATAATGGGTTTGAAAAGTATGAACAAAGACTAGCTTCCTCATACAGCTGTTATTTATGACAATGTCGGCACTTTCGTTTCGGCAATGGTGGCCTACTTTATAATTTAAAATTATGATTTGTAAGCAAGGTCTGAATGAGCTCTGCCCTGACAGCTAGTGATGAGCCAGGGGAGGGGGGAAAGGCTTCAGGACCAGATTGTATTTACATGAACACACCTACTCTGCCTAGGTATCCAGCAGACAGAGCTGTGCTACCCAAGTGATCAATTTTGGCTGGTGTTGGGTTACAGATCACTGAAGTATTAACTGTGGGGGATATGAAATGTTGTTATCCTTATTGTATGAGTAAAGGGCAGCAGAAATGTACTTAGCCTGACTGAATGAGGGGGTCTCCCTCAGTGCTTAATTTGTGCTTGGACTTGCCAGGGCTGAGCCCTGGCACCTCTAGACTTGGCAGTTCATAGCCCTGGGACCTCTGGGCTTACCACATCAGTTATGAAAGTAACAAACTTGCACCTCTTTCATTACAAATTAAGCAGTGGCCACCCTCAACTGAACTGCACTCCCTAACTGCAGGTTTGGATGCCATGTCCTAGTGAAGGGAGAGAGGGTGGGGCACAGGTGTTTTTCTTGGTGGTGTGGGCTCTGCCTAAGAGTCAGAGGCACTATTTGACCTGCCACACTCTCCTGTTTACAGAGAGAGAGCTGATTAGGCTTCATAGAAAGTCTTTTGGTTTGTTAAGTGACCACTAAAGCTGAAATCACTGATTATAATCAGATCTAAGTGCTTAGACAGCATTTCTGTGGAAGAGACAGCTCAGCCTGCACTAGCAGCAAGGTTCCCCCACTGACAGCTGAAATCACTGAGAGCTGGGTGGAACCTCGGGAGACCGACTCACAGAGGTCACAGTGGCAGGTGGCAGCCGAAGGTGACAGTGCAGGGCCATTGGGGTGGAGCAATAGAGTGAATGGTGGCATGACAAACAACAGCGGCCAAAGCATTGGACTATGTTTTAGTGACTTTGCTCCAGAATGCTAGATTTGTGACTGGGAAACTTATACAAATATACATTTCCTAGTAGGCCAAGATTTTTCAAATGTGTTATTTGCCAAGGTCATTATCTCACATAGTCGCTATCTCAAGAGATCATTATCTTGGGGAGTTTCTGTACTAAACTTTTTGATTATTATAATTATTTTTTATGTAAGAATGGCATATTGGGTCAGACCAATGGTCCATCTATCCCAGTATCCCATCTTCCAACAGTGACTATTCCAGGTGTTTCAGAGGGAATGAACAGAACAGGGAATCATTGAGTGATCCATCCTCTGCATTGATGGACCTGTCCTCCATTAATTTATCTAGTTCTTTTTTGAACCCTCTTATAATTTTGGCCTTCACAACATCCCTGGCAAAAAGTTCCATGGGTGACTGTGCATTGTGTGAAGAAATACTTCATTTTGTTTCTTTTAATCTTGCTGCCTATTAATTTCATTGGGTGACCCCTGGTTCTTGTGTTAAGAGAAGGGGTAAATAACACTTCCTTATTCATTTTCTCCACACCAGTCAAGATTTTATAAGCCTCTCATATCCCCCCTTAGTCGTCTCTTTTCAAAGCTGAAAAGTCCCAGTCTTTTTAATCTCTCCTCATATGGTATCTGTTCCATACCCCTAATAATTTTTGTTGCCCTTCTCTGAACCTTTTCCAATTCCAATATATCTTTTTTGAGATGGGGTGACCAGAACTGCATGCAGTATTCGGGCATATCATGGGCATATCATGGATTTATATAGTAAAAGTGGAGGAGCGTGGTTTGCCAGACTGATCAGCTAAACCAATATTGACAACTTATATGAAAAGGCTACAAAACACCATGCCTCTGGACTGCATCAACATGCAGAAAGCCTTATAAGCCAGTCACTGTCAAAGCCAATTTTAGAAGAACTTAATGAGGCTGTTAAGAATGCTGGAGACACAACTCAGTTTATGTGAACCAACATGGCTGTTGCATCATACTTTCTATTTAAGCAAGAGATACCACACACTACAAACTGGACGCCAATGTTAAGTGCATTGTCACTTGTTAATCCTGAAGTTGGACACTGGTTTTGAACAAGACTGGCAAATGCTCGCTATGTTTCTGAAAAATGTCAGCTGACTCTCTAGAAGCATGCCGTGTAACAGTGAAAGACTCAGCAGTTGAAAAAGTGAAGAACTCTCTCACTATATTCAAAATATGTGCATACATGGCTGATAAATGCACCAATGCAAATAGGCATCAAGTATTAAGTCATTGCATATGTTATCTTGATGTCCGTGGTAGGCCAGTAGATGCATTCTAGATGTTCAGGTGATAGAAGACACATCAGCTGCATCTGTGACATCTCAGAAAAGTTAAATGCTTGTAAATTGAACCCCAAACAGATGGCTGGTTGTGCATTTGATGAAGCTACAAACTTCTCTGGAAGACATAATAAAGTACAAGTTTTGCTCAGAGAAAAGTGTAACCCTAATCTCTCCTATACACACTGCAGAGGCCATGTACTCCAGCTAGCGCTAGTACAAGCTGCAGAATTTTCAAAAGATATTAAAACATCATAAATTTAATGGCTTTTTTATACTCTTTTTTTTCAGCAAGAGTCCAAAAGGACTGAATGTCTTGGAAACAAATAGAAGATACACTGGGATTGAAGTTCAAATTAGTCTAACCTGGGAAAACCTGCTGGCTTTCTCAAGAACGATTCTTGGCTTTTGTCTTAAAATTACTGCAGCCATTATTCCTGGCTTTGGAAAGTATCCACCAAGATAGGACAGATCTAAGTAGTGAGGCTGGTGGACTACTTTTGTTACTAAGTTCAGAGAAGACTATCACCATTCTCTCTCTTGTAAGTCTACTGTTGAAACCACTTGGATCATTAAACAATGTCATCCAGGCATCTGCTACAACAGTAGTACATTTTTGTCCAGCAATAGAAGCTACCCTTGGATCTATCAGAGATATCCATTGAAAATGTACTGGAAGAAGCAAAGACTTCAGTCCAGAAGTTGACTAATGAAGGTACTTACATTGACTCCTTAAATGAAGAGGACAAGAAGTGTTTGTTAAGCCACTGAAAAAATACACAGACTTGATTCTTACAAATCTACGATAGTGATTTCTGGATTCTACTCAACCTCCATGTAGCTTTTACAGATGCCTGTCTTATAAAACACCTATAGTTGAGTGGAGTGAGGCACTACCAGCAATAGGGCTGCTATGTGATCAGGATAAAATAGAGAATTTTGAACACAGAGTGGAACAGAATATGATGAACAAATGAAGATTTAACTTCAACTTCTTTATCATCACTAGTGGTTCGACTCAATCTTTATGCTATATTTCCTGGGATGAAAGAAGTAGGAATTCATCTCTTGCTACTCCCAGTCACAACAGCTACAGTTGAGCGTTCTTTTTCCTCATTGAATAGAATTTTGTGTTCCGAAAGAAGTCGCCTTCCGCCTGATCATGAGCATATCATGAAGGACTGGAAGTAGCGGACACACAAGGAGACACCAAAGAGTGCAAAATTACAACAAGAAACCAAGAAGGATGTAGATATAGTGCTTCATAGTAGGCTTAAGTAGCCAACTTTAATTTGTGTGATGATTTTAAAGCATGAGTTAAATCCAATAAAATGGTTGTGAAACATTTTTCAATTTTTACTCTGGTGCCATACAGCCCACCTTTGCCCCAACAGTCTCAACCCTTGTCGGCCCTCACCCCTCCCAAATATTCCAACACCCTCCCTAATTTCAATTCCTGGGGAAAACACTGCATGGGTTAAAGAAGTCTTAACATAGGGTTAAAACACAATATAGATGCTCAAGCCCAGGGTTCCCTAACACAGGTCAGCTGACTCGAGTCCCACTAACCCTGGGCTTACACTGCCGTGTAGACATACCCTAAAAGCATCTCTCCATAGTAAAGGAGGTTGGAAAGGGCACAAGTCAATATATTTGCAGCCTGGAGAAATAGGTGTAATTTAAACAGCCTCAGATGATAATGTAATGGAGAGGAAGAACAAAATTAAATACCAACAGCCTGCATTGACTTCAGTGGGAATTTTGGAGTGTGCCAGCACTGCACTAGCAAGCAACAAAAGTATGGGTTAAGTACAGTTAATATTTTTAGCTTGACAAATCCGTGTCCCAATGGATGAAAATAATGAGGAGTCATTCATGTAAGTGGAAATAATGTAACTCCAGGCACTAAAACCATTATAACATTATTGGTGGGCATAAATTTCTATTCATGTGCTGTAGTAAGTTGGGTTTTTTAATTAAACAAGTAATTTATTTGTATATATATTCAAAGGAAGAAACATACTAACTCCAAATTATAGACTAATTAGCACCCGCTTCTTTTATTCAAACATATTCTTTGAATGAAGGCAGAGAAAAGGAGTTTTAATGTGTAACTTGTGTTTGGTTTTTGCATTTTTTTTAACTGCAGAGATTTGTCATTTTTTAAAAACCCTTCTCACTGTTGTGATGACTCCCTTTTATGGCCAATTTTTTCTTAGCGAGAATATTCACTGCAATTATAAACACCCACTTCAGAGGATTTATAATAGAAACATCAACAAACTATAGTGAACTATAGTTTCAGCAATATGAGGCAAACACACTAAATCTAAAGCTGTTGTACCAGCCTCTGGTTTAAATCCCTACAAGCTGGTGGTGATACCATCATGCTTTTGTTTTCTACTCCACAAACTCCCTTCTTTGAAAAACCTCCTCTTTCTTGTAACTTCCTTGAAAGTAGAACTCACATAAATATTTTACAGCCCAATTGTGAGTTCCTTGCATGTCCAAAACTCTGTGTAAAGTTAATTGGAATTGTGAGTGTGCAGATTGTGCAGGAAACAGCCCTTCTTAATCTGTATTTTTGAGTTTTGATGTGCACAGTGAGACCATGGTGAAATTCTGGCCTTGCTATTGTCAAAATCAAAACTTCCATTTCCGTGGGGCCAGAATTTCACCCCATGTACTCGCTTCCTTCCAACATTCTCTCAAACCTTGGGTAAAACCCTGACGAAAGAATACAGGTGGCTTTGCAGTTGTTTAAATGTTAACCATAGTGTAAACTGTCTGGAATTCAGTTCTTTAGTTTGGTACTTTGGAAACAGATCTGGCATTATGGATTAAGCCAATTAAATTTTAGAATCATGCAGCAGATTTTTTTTTTAAATAAAGACTTAAACTGAAATCTCCAGACAGATTACCATTATCTTACAAGAGCTCTGGTACTACTATGCGATGAGCACTGTGCTAGCAAAAGAAAGAATATTAGTGACAGATCTTTATCAGACTAGCTAGTGGCTTCAAATGCTTGAGCCTTTCCAATTACAAAATTTGGAATTGCCATGTTGCACCTAAATAGTTGCCATCTCTCACTATTATTGGACCTTGGCCTACTCTTCCCCTTGAACGACATGCCTAACTTTCCCACATTAAAAGAACAACAGACCCTACAGGCCTGATTCTGATCCATCTTATATGGGTGCAAGTGAAGAGTAACGCCACTGAAGTTAATGGTGTACAAACATATGAAACTTCTCAGTATCGAAGTATTATAGCTAAGCAGCTGGTGGGGAGAATGAAAACAAAATAAGAAATAATGCATGGCTACATGTAATGTCAGGGGGAAAAGGTGTAGCAAAAAAAAATCCTCTTTGAAAAGAAGACAGTCCTTAGCCAAAGGAGTTGGCATGGCTTGCATTCTCACACATTTGAACAGAATTGTCTTTATTGTGAAATCTTATTTGTAAGCTTTCTTGCTCCTGGGAAAAGTCATATGTCAGAATGGAACAGTATTTCCAAATATGACTAGTCTGAACAGATAAACACAACAGTAAGTGTCAACATGGCTGCTCAAGTAAGTCTATATCCGTGATGGATCCAAGTTAGCATTTTCTAAAATGTGTTTTTATTGTAGTTGTTCACTTGTCTTAGCCTTTCTCCTCCTTGTATTCAGTGTGGAGCTCCCATACATGTACCCAGATCAGAGTAAAGCCTGAGAGCACAGGGGCAATGGCTCAAATGGCACCTTTGAATGCCTCATGGCATTAGTAACTCGATCAGTATGGAACTGTCTCCATATTATGGACACTGACCTATAACTGCTTAGTCCATGCAGCCTATTGCAACTGGCAACTGTGCCCATGGGGACTAGTGACACCTTTAACATTTCTTTTTCATTCATATCTATTGCCTTCAGCCTCCCTCTCCCACTCCTTCCACTTTTTTTTGTTACTCCCACTTGCTGCATCCTCATCTTGCATTAGATTGTAAGTACTCTGGGGCAGTGGTTGTCTCTTCCTATGTGTTTCATAGAATCATAGAAGATTAGGGTTGGAAGAACCCTCAGGAGGTCATCTAGTCCAACCCCCTGCTCAAAGCAGGAGCAACCTCAACTAAATCAGCCCAGCCAGGGCTTTGTCAAGCTGGGCCTTAAAAACCTCTAAGGATGGAAATTCCACCACCTCCCTAGGTAACCCATTCCAGTGCTTTACCACCCTCCTAGTTTTTCCTAATATCCAACCTAGACCTCCCCAGGGCAGCTTGAGAACATTGCTCCTTTGCGCCTTGTTTGTAGAGTTCCTAACGTAATGGGGGCCCTGATCCTGACTGGGGACTCTGGATACTACCCTGTTGTTACTACTACTGACATCAAGACTAATAAAGGGACTCTTCCCAGACTTCCACAGGCCCATGCTATCATCACTGCGTACAGTCTGCACGTTGAACTTTGCAGGGGAAACAACATCGTAACATGAAGAGCTCAGTAGATGGCATTTTCTTTGAGAATATCGTCATCGTTCTGCGCTCATGTGTGTAATAGTGCAAGTCTTATTGCGAGACTCTACTTTGGCACCTAGAGAATACCAATAGGGCAATCTTCTTGTTTCTGAGGGCAGAAGTGCCCTCTAGAACCTCTAGATAAAAACTTGTTTTCCTGTGCAATCTTACTAGGCGATAGCACACTCACAAGGGAACATTCAGGTTTCCGCTTAAACTGGCTTGTTAATTAGATTAAAAATGAAAACCGCCATGCTACGAGTATGAACAGTGTATTCCACTCTGTAGGGTGACCAGATGTCCCGATTTTATAGGGACAGTCCCGATTTTTGGGTCTTTTTCTTATATATGCTCCTATTACCCCCCACCTCCTGTCCTGATTTTTCACATTTGCTGTCTGATCACCCTACCACTCTGCTACTACAAATCACTAGAGTTCAGTCTTGTTTCTTGAACAGTGGGATCCCTTGTATGGAAATTTACACCCCCCACCCCCACTCCAGTATAGAAAACAAATGTTTTTTTCTATTAAGCTGAAAGTTTTGTGGTTAGGGCACTGAACAGGGCCACAGGAGCCCTGGGTTCATATCCCAGCTCTGCCAAAGACTGCCAGTGTGATGTTAGGGAAGTCACTTAATCGCTCTGTGCCTCAATTCCCCATCTGTAAAATGGAGATTAATATACTCTCTTTGTCTGTCTACTTAGAATGCAAGCTCTTCAGGTCAGAGCCTGTCTCTCAACACAATGGGGGGAAGGGGAGACTTGGGTGGTACCGTAATACAAATAAATAGTGTAGTTATTCTTAGAAGCGATAGGTTACATACCACAATTAGTAGTTCTGCAATTTCATATTTGAGTTCCTTCAGAACTCTTGGGCGAATACCATCTGGTCCTGGTGACTTACTACTGTTTAATCAATTTGTTCCAAAACCACCTCTATTGATACCTAAATCTGGGACAGTTCCTCAGATTTCTCACCTAAAAAGTATGGCTTAGGTGTAGGAATCTCCCCCGCATCCTTTGCGGTGAAGACTGATGCTAAGAATTCATTCAGTTGCTCTGCAACTGCCTTGTCTTCCTTGAGTGCTCCTTTAGAACCTTGATCATCCAATGGCCCCACTGATTGTTGGGCAGGCTTCCTGCTTCTGATGTACTTAAAAAAAAATTGCTGTTAGTTTTTGTGTCTTTTGCTAGTTGTTCTTCAAATTAATTCTTGACCTGTCTTCTTACACTTTTACACTTGATCTGCCAGAATTTATGCTCCTTTCTATTTTCCTCAGTAGGATTTGACATCTAGCATTTGTATATAAGCACTTGTACATTTTGTTAATATTTACTTGTTTGCCTTCTTGTGTTCTATTTTAAATGGGAATCTCTTATATTTGACTGTTCTGCACTAGCTCTTACCTGTACTTTACCAACTTATTTCCTATTTCCTATCCTCTTTACTAGGATATAGTTTCCCCTTCAATAAATTCATCCTTAAGGGATGTCTCCACCCTTAGCTCCTCCACTTCAGCTACTCTGCCTTCAAGAGCCTGTACTGTCTCTCTGATGGCCAGGAGTTGCTTGCACCACATGCCACCTGCCCATGATTCTATGTAATTGTACACAGAATCATAGAATATCAGGGTTGGAAGGGACCTCAGGAGGTCATCTAGTCCAACCCCCTGCTCAAAGCAGCACCAATCCCCAGACAGATTTTTGCCCCAGATCCTTAAATGGCCCCCTCAAGTATTGAACTCACAACGCTGGGTTTAGTAGGCCAATGCTGAAACCACTGAGCTATCCCTCCCCCCATGTTGCATTCACTGCAATAGAGGTGTGAGAGAAAGTCAGAGCTTTTGACATTTTAAAACACAGGACTGTAGCTGTTCAGCAGACAAGAATATAAACATGATGCAGTATGCCTGACACCTGCAGTTCAGTATGTACTTCTTCCTTTCATGGTATTTCTTATGACAACTCTTCAGAAATTATCTCTTTTTATGTCTCCTAGTCCAGTGCTTAATGACTCAATTCTCTAGTGTAACCCGTGCCCACCAAATGCCACTCTATTGCAGCTGGTTTCCTAGGATTACAGAGGCGGAAATGTTCAAAAAACAACCTGCTTTTGTTTACAAGAAAGGCTACAAAGTAGAGGCACGATTTGGCAAAACCTTCAGGGTTTTGATGGCTTTTTTTGTGGCTCTTTTGGCAAAAGCACAACCAATTTGAGCTCTCTCAGTACTTCATATAAGCCAAAGAAAAAGTGAACTAGTTATGAACTCCTCTGTGCATGAGTAGATTGTCTAAGTGAATTTCATGGAACAGACACAGTACACTTAAGGGAGCAGCAGCTCATATTTCCTGGTCTCAGCAGAGAGATCCTTTTTAGCTGCTGCTGCTGCTTTCACAACGGTCACAGATGATCTTTCTGGCCTGTATGAACCAGTGGGAGAAACAAATACACAGGTGGAGGGCTTTCTTTTTCTTAAAGAAAAACTGTCATAGCAAAGTGTTTTTAGTGGGATGCTTATTAAATTCTTACAGGAGCTGGTGGGAAAATCAATGCTTGCTTTGAGACAAAGTAGATTTAAGGACAGAGGTGAAGATAGTTTTGGTCATACACTGTTAACTGAACATGCTATAGTGCATATTTGAAAGAAATGGAAGCCTGTAAAACAAAAAATCTCAGATCCAAACTCATTCATTTCTATAGTGTTTACAGTGTGGTTGGTCTTGGTACATGGGAAAAACTACTGTCTCAGCACTCAATCCAGTTTACTCTTTGGAATTCTCCACTGTCACATAAATAACTGCTAACAAAGTCAGTGAGAATATTACCACCTTATGATGTGCAAATTAGTGAGATAGATGGATAGCACCTGCAATTTGCTTCCTTTTCCACACTTTGTGCTTTCTAAATTTTTCTTAAAAGAAATTGTGTTCTTGTAGCTAAAAGGAATTAAGAAATTCACCATAGTAAAGCACCTGCAAATGTTTTCTGTGGGGGGAAATAGCAGCTACTGGAGGCAACATGATTGAATTGAATTATAGCAACACTACCTTTCACTAGTTTGACAGACACTAATTTTGGAAAGGTGTTTTGCATTGACGACTGGCGTTCAAAGTCAAATTGCTTTTTGCTGTGATTGGGAAGGCTTAGCATCTGTGTGTTACTAGGCAACCTAAAGAACAAACTTTGAGTAGCTAAAAAAAATTACTAACTTATAGAAAAAAGTTATTTGTTAATGTGCAGAAGCAGCAATTATTCAAAGCCACCTGAAATGATACTCGCTATTGTATAGCAGAGAGCAGAATGACGGGTTTTGCTGAATTGTATTAGTCATGCAAGTGTGTGCTGCTTTTGTTATATTAAGAACAATTATTCTTTATCTTGCCTCTCTTTTTAAGTGACAGACGTTAAGTCAACTTCTTCATGTTATCACTAGAAAGCTCAGGCCATGTAAAAAGAGAGGAGGAACAGTATCCAAATGGATCTTGCTTGTATTGTGGTTTAATAAGGATTTTTAAGCAATAATTAAAATATCTTTTATAATATAACCTACCAATTGTAAGCCTACCAATTAAGGCAAGTGTAACTCACCTCATTGTCAAGGTCATGCACAAGGTCCCGTCTACCCTTGAGCCCCATGTCAAAGTCTTAAGTCGTGCATAGGTCATTCACTCATACCAAATAGCTTGTCCAAAAGAATGAAGACCCTTTCCCCTAATTTATTATAAGTAGTAATAAGGGGCAGACTGTACAACCCTGAATCACATTAGTGAGCACTCAGGCCCTTTGAGTTCAACGGCACTGCGTGTATAAATGCAACCAGTGTAATGGCCCTATCTCAGCAGTATCCTTAGAGGCACATTGTACAGACTCTCAAAGAACTTTCCACGTAGTCTGAAAATAACTTCAAAAAGGAATTTTCACTTCTAGTTCTGCAGTATATTTGCAGACTACAGTGGAGCTCTATAAATACATCGGAAGGATAAATACCAGGGAGGGAGAGGAGTTATTTAAATTCAGGGCCAATGTTGGCACAAGAACAAATGGATACAAATTGGCCATCAACAAGTTTAGGCTTGAAATTAGAAGATTTTTAATCACAGAGAAGTTAAGTTCTGGAGTAGTGGGGGTAAAAACCCTAACTTGTTTCAAGACCGAGCTTGATAAGTTTATGGCTAGGATGGTACAATTAGGGGGTACCTACAATGGCATGTGGCTCATCGGCGACTGCTAGTAGCAAATACCTCCAATGGCTGGAGATGGGACAGTAGCTGGGGAGGACGCTGAGTTACCGGTAAATTCTGTCCCCAGTGTCTGGCTGTTGGGTCTTGCTGACATGCTCAGGGTCTAACTGATTGCCATATTTGAGGCTGGGAAGGGATTTTCGTTTAGGTCAGATTGGCAGAGACCGTAGAGGTTTTTCACATTCATCTGCAGCATGGGCACAGGTCACTTGCTGGTTTGAACCAGAGAAAATGGTGGAGTCTCTGTAACCTGTGGTCTTTCAATTAAGATCAGTAACTCAGCCAGAGATTAAGGGTCTATTACAGGAGTGGGTGGGTGAGATTCTGTGGCCTGCAATGTGCCAGAGGTCAGACTAGATCAGGGGTCTCAAACATGCGGCCTGTGGAGTTATTTGCTGTGGCCTGCCAACTCCAGGGGGGCACGGGGAGCTTATTTCCTGCGGCCACCAAGCTCCCTCACCCGCTGCCCACCCTCACCCCCAGCAGGCCGCGTCCCCTCTCCTCTGCCTACCTCCAGGTGCTTCCCACCGCCAAACAGCTGTTTGGTGGCGCTTAGCACTTTCCAGGAGGGAGGGGGGAGTAGGTGGAGAAGAGGCAGGGATTTGGGGAAGGGGTTGGAATAGGGGCGGGGAGGGGGTGGAGTTGGGGTGGGGACTTTGGAGAAGGGGTTGGAATGGGGGTGGGGAAGGAGTGGCAAGAGGTGGGGCAGGACCAGGGCCTCATGGAAGGGATGGAGGACTTTTGTACCTTTATATGAAAAGGTGTCAGTGATGCGGCCCTTGGGCCAATGTACTAGTCCTCATGTGGCCCTCGTGGTGATTTGAGTTTGAGATCCCTGGACTAGATGATCACGATGGTCCCTTCTGACCTTAAAGTCTCCAAGTCTGAGTGACATCAACATAGGGAATACATGAAACAGGTCAAAACATACAATTGTCATGGTACTTTGTAACAAGATGGTAGGGTTCTTTTGCTGACCCATCCTGTGAGCAGGTTTGGAGAGATGCTGTTCATTGTAGCAGGAGTGACTCACCGGCTCCACGCTGGAGCTAAGGGGGTTGGACTGGCTCTTTGTGCAGGTGGGACTGGGGTCTGGAACAGAGAGATGCTGCTGCAGGGAAACCCTAGGCACAGCCAGGCTTGTATTTATGTTGAGTTAATAATTCCATCAGCCAGGAAGAGGGCAAGGTTGTACTAAATACTATTATCCATACTGGGTCAGACCAATGGGCCATCTAGCCCAGTATTCTGACTTCCGACAGTGGCCAGTGCCAGATATTTCAGAGGGAATAAACAGAACAGGCAATTGTCTAGTGATCCAGATCTATAATGTCTGTATAGATTCTGTTCAAACAGGATGGCCGCTACAGGCCTTTACAGTACCAATATCTTTTACAATTATACAAGATTTTTCTTAAAATTAATCCGTTTGCTTACATACTGAATGTAGGTCTCCAGTTAAATGCAGGTAAGATCACGTTATATATATTTGAGAGTGAAATCAACTGGTTTAGTCACTGATTCAGCTGTTGCCATATGGATTTTTTGTGTGTGTAAAAGATGTTCATCCCCATAATGAATTGGCCTCTACACCATGGAATTTTTCTTGAGTGGTGAAGTTGTTAACACTGCAATAAAGACTCTCTAGGAAAATTATATAATACTGTTTTATTACTATTGGGCATAATTTTGGCATTATGTGCCGCAAATGCATCAAGGTGGATATGGCAAGGGAAAATAGTGCCCAGAACACAGAATACAGCCAGTAAACTACTGAATATTTGGGAAAATATAGCTCATTGAATACAGAAACACATTGTTCACAGTGCACAGAAGTAGCAAATTGTAAGCATCAAGAAATTCCGGTTGGAGCCAGAAAACAAAAGCAGGATGACTAAGCTATGAAGGAAGATACCCTGTGCATTAAATAGGCAAACAAGTTAATGCTTGGGGAGGGGGGCAAGTGTGTGAAGGGTACAGAAAGGTGCTACTTGGGCATTAGGATGCTAGAAAAACTGAGCATGGGGGAAAGAGGGTGGGATTTACACAGTGCATGGAGTAGCAGGGTGTGCAGTCATAACTGTCTGATGGATTGTTTATTGGTGTGGATTGAGCACAAAATGGGGAGCTAGTAACTTTTGTTTAATCCTTGTTCAGCCCAACTCACTTAGTGGTCCTTAGTAACTCATTCAGTGGATACTTTTGGAAAACATGGGCTTAATTGTGGGTTTAAGCAATTAGCTTATTTCTTTAACATCACTGGTGGAATCCCATTTCCACTGAAGTCAATGACAAAACCTCCTATTAGCTTCAATGGAGTCAGGATTGCACCCTATGATTCTGAAGTAGAAATAATAATAGTTCACCACAGGGAAAAAGGCACAGGCACTCCTGCCAGTCCATATGGATGTTGTCAATGAATGAACAGTGGAAGGAACATAGAACTAAAATAAGTAGATAGGTGGATAAATGTTATAAAAGGCTAACATACATGCCTAAGGCATCTGATGAAGCTTAAGACAAAACACTGAAAATAAAGCAAGCAAGTTACAAGGTAACTAAGGGGGAGTTTTTAAGGTATCTGTATACAAATGTAAGTAGCATGACAAAGAAAAATAGGGGAACCAGAAGTACCTGCCCACAAAGGGGATTTCAACACCATGAGTTTAACTGAAACATGGTGGGGAAGTGAAACTGAATAGGGGAGAGGGCTCAGTATTGAATCCTGCATTGATGTGAATTTATCTGGTGCTTACTGTACAACATGTTTAGACTTACTTTACCCTGATCATTTTCTTATTCCAATTGTGTGAACAGTTGAGAAACTCAGAATTAAAGGGATAATGTTTCTATGTTGGTAAGACTTGGCAACAGTGTTTTTTTTAAAAAAAGCTGATAATCTGGGTTCAACAGAAGTGTCAGAATGTCAGAGTAAACTGATAAAACATTGTTTAAAGAAACAATTTTGCCATTACTAGAGTATGATGCATAAGTCAAGTCAACTTTTCATAAAGATGATTTCAAGAAGGGGAGAAGCTAGGGTAACCAGAATTATACAAGGATGTTCAATTAGTTCAAGTAAAGAGAAACAACTGCTGGTGTTTCTTAACAACATCCAAAAGTCTGATGAATAAACACTATTTCTAAAGATATGAATTGGGGACAATAATTTTCCAAGGGACATAAGTCCATAGGAGGAAAAATAATGCTGTACAGGTGCTAATTCAAGAAAGGGGGGAAATGACCTTCATTATGACTATCGGGTACATGCATTTTCTAGAGTCTTTTCATCCATTCATCTGGTGCTTAGAATGTAAAGAATTGTATAGGTTAATAGTTGTAAAACACCATACAACATAGATGACTTACGTTTTCTGTAGAAAGTCCATATTTATTTAGGTAAATTAAATAAATTACCTGCTCATTGAGCTATGAAATCTAAAATTACTCAGTTTCAAAACAGCAAATATGAAGTCTCACACAGCATTTTCAATTAGCAGCTTTATTTGAACCTTAAGAAAGCGCAGATTTTCATGGTAAGATCATACTTGTCTCTTAGAGTATTGCATTCAAATAGAAGAAGCTCTGTATTCCTGCATTATTAATTTAGACCTGTCTCATCACACAAATAAGATTCTTGACCAAAGGGTGTACCTCACAAATAAAATGTCATCTTTCTATAATTTTTGAGAGTGATCTTTATTAATCATTCACCAAGGTGCAAGTGAACTTGAAGTTTGACAGTGAGCAGTTAACAGCAGAGACGGGAAACAGGCACAGACTACTGCGCACATGCTGTGCAAGCTTCCCCACACAGCTTTGCCTTTGCCCTTTCAAGCCTGATCTACAATAGCCCTCTGCTATTCCAGTCTTGGGTCTCTCATTCTGGAACTGCCAGTTCTGTTGCACTGTGTGGCTCTATGATATGCACAAATGCAGCAGGCCAAGTTCATTTTCACTTATGATACAATTTAGAGCAGCAGTTGTCTCTTGCAGTGAAAGGCTAGCGCACCAACTCATTATGCTAACTAACCCTCTCCCTCCCTACCAGTATAAACATCTTCAGTGGGTTGCTTATACAGTATGTAATAATGGTTTAACGTGAATCCAGAGGCAGGTTTTTCATACATGTTTATTGATCTTTTCGTACTCTATCTTAATAAAAGGGACAGCATTAATATCAGGAACCATCATGTTTTAAACTGGAAAGCATAAGTCATCTCCAATCTCCTTGAAAATAAACTCATAAAAAAAAGAGATATCAACATTTAAACACATACAATGCATCAGTGCCTTGAAACTTAGATTTTCAGTTTGAGCCAAGTGCTGATAGCCTCATTCCAAGCGAGCAGAGTGCCGTTGACTCCAGGATGATCACTTGTTTGATGATGATCAGCTTATTTTCCTTGTTGAGTACCTAGGACAGGCTCACACAGAAAACATAGGCACTAAGATCGGAATTCGTTTTGTATTTCCAGGCAGCTTGAAACCCAGCAGACAATGTAGCTGTTGCTTAACAAACACAGAATTCTACATTGTATGCCAGGTTCATGCCCCAAACCTGGGTAGTCTTCCAGTATTCTGATCATTACACCTCTCCCAATGGCTGGACACACTACCATCTATGGTGCTCATTCTCCCCATCACATGCTATAGTGAAATGAATGGTAGGACCACAAAGACTGGGTTTGGCTTAAGATGTGAATGTTGGGTTTTAGCAAGCATAATCAATAAACGATTAAGATAATCAAAAACTAAAACTCTAGATTACATTTTTCATCATAGGGAACTATATTTACATTACTAGAAAAGTTTAGATACAAGCTGTGTGTGTAGATGAGAAAACATATTGAAGCATTCTAATAGAAAAACAAAGAGATGCACTTAATCCACTCCACGCTATAAAGTAAATCCTACAAATATTTCATTCCTTGTTAGACATTTATGATTTCCAAACCCCAAATGATATCAAATAACTTAGTAGCGCTGTGAAATGTTTTGCATCTAGGAGACACGATGAAGTTTGCATTATCATAAAGAATGCCAAGTAATCTGCTACAAAATGCATGGACAGAAGCTACAAGATGTCATCAGAGACCCAGTAGCCAGATGTAGCTGCTGATTGTAAAGACAGAATCTACACTGACTACTGAGCGACTGATAGGCAACTACAAGTTCCAGACTGATTGATGCACAGCATTATTCTAACATGACCTGTAGAAATAAAATAAAAAAAATCAGTATAAATAATTCTGTAGCTAAAGTTTCAACTGCAAGTAATATTACACATAGGTGTCCCACTTTGCACAGTAAACAGATTGAGCGTGTCTTGCCAAGATATTTATGTTAAAGAACATTAGTCCCAAGACAATCTTTTAAAAAACATAATTGTTTAAGTTTTTATAACTGATAGATAACACTTTTTTGTCTTAATTGGCTTTCTGAAACAGCCTGCAGCATTTTAAGTAAAATCCTCTAGAAAAAAGCTTAATACCAGAATAAAAGGGTCTTGCAAAACCAAGTACAAGCATAGTATAACTGAAGGCAAATTAAGTTTATCCAACTAGATGCCTTAAAACCCCATATACAATAATACATTTCCTCACTTTGTTTGAAAAGTGCATATGGCAAATAAACATAACTGCTATGTAATACTGAAAAAGAGGAGTTAGAGAAGCACATGTGGCCTGCAGTGTTCGGCTCACAATAAAAGATTGCAAATAAAGATCCTGCAGTTCACTCTGTAGAGCAGGGGTGGGCAAACTTTTTGGCCTGAGGGCCACATCTGGGTATGGAAATTGTATGGTGGGCCATGAATGCTCATGAAATTGAGGTTGGGGTGTGGGACGGGGTGCAGATTCTGGGGTAGGACCAGAAATGAGGGGTTCAGGGTGTGGGAGGCCACAGCACGCGCAGTGCGGGGCAAGCCCCCGATCCTGCTCCCCGGCTGGAGTGCTGGAGCAGGGCAAGCCCCGGACCCTGCTCCCCGGCAGGAGCTCGAGGGCCGGATTAGAACATCTGAAGGGCCGGATGCGTCCCACGGGCCATAGTTTGCCCACCCCTGCTGTAGAGATTTATAGGGCCCAGCCCAGAGTGGCACTCATACAGTTGTTAGTACCAGTGAAGCCGCACCAGTGCTGGGAAATGGATATACAACTTTTCTAGTGTTAGACTGCCTCCGCGGTATGAATTCAATGAACGTGGACTGCTAAGAGGAATACCCCACTACCTTCTACATCAGCTACCCCCTTCCCTCTTCACGCAGAGTCTGTGGGGACTCCTTCATGCTCCATCCTCAGGCAGGTTGATTCATTCCCCAGAGAGGGGAAGTGGTGCTGCTGGCTCCCCATTCAATTAGAGAGCACTGGCATGGAGGTTGGGTGGAGGAAGCAAGATACAACCCACCCCATAGTGTAGAGCAGGGGTCGGCAACCTTTCAGAAGTGGTGTGCCGAGTCTTCATTTATTCACTCTAATTTAAGGTTTCGCGTGCCAGTCATACATTTGAATGTTTTTAGAAGGTCTCTTTCTATAAGTCTATAATATATAACTAAACTATTGTTGTATGTAAAGTAAATTGGGTTTTTAAAATGTTAAAATTAAATTAAAATGCAGAGCCCCCTGGACCGGTGGCCAGGACCCGGGCAGTGTGAGTGCCACTGAAAATCAGCTCGCGTGCCATAGGTTGCCTACCCCTGGTGTAGAGCAAGAGGGGTTATTTAACTACAGACACCTCTCTGGTTCACTGCTTGTTGGCAGTAAGAGTGTTTCTCTCCTTCTGCTGTGTCAAGTAGGAGCTGGCATGGCTGGATGGTGAAATTCAATCTTGTTCTACATTTCCCTCGCAGGAGACTTTTGGAAATATAGCTGGGCATGAAGCTTAGAGAAAAATGGAGCGTTTTTTTATTTTTTATGCTGCCAGTTTAATTATTATTATGTGTTACGGGGTTCCTGCTTCTTTCTTTGATTTACTTTATTTTTTAAGTAATTCTTAGTGTTTCCAAGAATGTTCAGATAGATACTTCATTATATAAAAATAATCAAGACTACAGAGTATGAAACAAGCCCATAACTGGGCATCTCCCCTGCCCAAAAATGAGCTTGTAGAGGGGATAGTCACACAGCAGCAGCTTCTGAACACAAAGAAGGCAATCACCTGTTCCCACTATACAACAGGAGAGGTGTGGAGAAAAAGATGGATCATCAGGGTTACCATGAAGACATCAAAAGGTAAGGAGTGAAATCGCAAGGCTTGTAGGAAAAGAGATGTGTTACCTATAGGAGCGGGAGGTTTGTGAACATGGGAGAACTTGATAATGTTAATTTTATAAGGCTTGCCTTCTCTCCTACGTGCAAAGCGAGTTCTCAAACTTTGCGACTACAGGCCAAGGTTCAGGAGCACAAACATCAAACCCAGGGTCAACTAAGGTTCGAGTCAAATGTTTCGCTTAGCTCTAGAGTCAGGCTTCCTACTACTGCTCAAAAATAAAAAATTAGTCCAATGAAAGAAACTACCAGAGAGTCAATCTGTTATTAAAAGTATGAAACAATCTTTGTACTGATTAACTACACTAAAGGGAAGACAAATTGTTAACCAACACAAAAGGAGACTGTAAGACAAGGTCAAATAAAAAATTAAGGAAAATATTTCATCTTTATTGTGCAACAAATATGAAAGAAGCTGAGGAGAGGGCTTGTGAGTCACATATTCATGCCTGTGCCTGCCTGAATCAAGACACATGCTTGGTTAATACCATATAATGTTCTTAGAGTAGATCAATCAGGGTAAAAGATACTGATGCATACTCAAGTACATTCTTCAGTTTGAAGGAGGCCAACAATTCAGTTTTTTTTAAATCAAAAGCCTGACACCTGCTGTTGAATTGACTGTTTGGAAACAGAGTAAACAGACAGGTTTGTCCGTTTTTTTTTAGTTTTGGAATGGAAGCGATTCATATGGTAAGCTAGCACTCTATCAAAGTGATCTTATTTGAATGGCTCTGATCAGCCCTGGGTCAAAGCACTGGGTACATTGGGGAGAAACCAATCCACTGTTAAGTCTTAGGAAAAAAGAAAGTGATCTTTGTTTGTTGCACAAAAAGGATGGTATTCTATACTTATTTAACTCGGACAAGTTTGCCTTTCCAGGTGTCAGTTAGTTTGGGGACACTGGTGAAAGAGAGATGTCATTATGGTTATTTTATTTGCTCCTTTAATGCTCAAATTGTAATTTGTGGCTGGAGTGGTAATTTCTGAATAGAAAGCTTTAAATATTGAGACATTCCACAATGTTAACTATGCTTCTTGCATGACAAAGTCTGATCTTTGTAAGTTCAAAGTTGGTGACTGAATGTCACATCTGAACGGGTTTTTCAAAAAACCCAAACCACCAAATGTAGTTGAAAATTTGCAGTGGTGCATTGGCATTGTAAATTAAGGGATATTCCTCTGTGCTTAGAGCCATAATGCCATCTGCACTGTAGCTCAGTGCACATGCCAACATCTTTTCATTACTTATTCATCTAACAGTCATACTAATGATTGTGTCTTAAGTTATGACTTCACCTAACCAGCTTAGTATATTGTTTGAATTAGCTATGTACTTACTTTATGTAGAATTATAGCGGTTTAGCTACATATTGCAGTATGTTGGCTTGATGGGGGGGAAAAACTCAAAAAAGGCTAATTGTATAGACACAGTTTAACACACACACACACACACACACACACACACACTGTGCAACAGGGTGTAATTATACAGAAATGAAACCAACATTTGAAATCGGGGCATCTAATTAAAGTGCGTTCTTGTGAACTTGAATTCCTGCTGAGTTACATAATTACATTAGAGCCAGGCTATCTCCAGAGCAGGCCGTATGTTTGTAGTGATTCCAGCTCTTGCATACCTGAGATCCTGTGACTATGTTGATCAAACACATTCACACCAGCTGATGGTCACTTGACTCATCTCACTATTTAATAAATTGCTCTGTTAAGTGAAGTTTCAGATTGGGCTGAACATATTCAGGGAAATTCCTGTCTAAGGCATTTTTAATTGCTCTGCCAAACCATACTAGTATGAGCAGGCCTAGGGAGGCGTATGGTTGGCACAACCTTCTAAAACAAGTTCCCTAAAGGCAAAACCACTGGCATTCCCATACAGACTCAAACTAGTTTTAATTGCTGATTAATGTAATTTTTTTGGTAGTTACCTTTAAACCTTGCTCATTTTTAAAATAATTCTTGAAGGTTTGGAAATTATATTTTTGAGTCACAATTCCTCAGAGACAGTATCTATGAAGCATTTAATACAAATAGCATGGATATTACTATACGGTCCATTCCTCAGAAGGGATTATCATAAGTGGATATTTTATTTAATTTCTTTCCAGCATTTAAATTCTAGTAAAATATCGTGCCAAACTTTAAGGACCTAAATAAAAGTGGCCTCATCCTCAGAGGTGCTGAGCACCAAACAACCCTCACTTAAGAAAATGGGAGCTGTGTGTGAAAAAGTTTACACCACTTCCAGGCAGTTGTTTAAACATGGATTAGTTTAGGGTTCTTGAAGTTAGTTTGAAAAAAACAACAACTTGATTTATATGATTTTTTCTTACTGACACAACAAACATCTAACACTGATAAATCCAAAGGAATCCACTTAATATTTGTAATAACATTCTCAAAATGGAATATATGAGGTGAGTAATAAAACAAGAACTACTGGGCTGATTTTCCAGAGGTGCTGAAGACAATCAGAGCTGCAGGTACTCAACACCCCTGAAAAACAGGTTTTCTGTTTTCAGAATAATTTTATTGGAGTTAACGACCTCAACTGGCAGATCTGTTTTGTAAACATTTTTGGTACCAATTGTAACCCACCACTGACTGGTTAAGTTGTAAAGAGGACCTAATTGAACCCAGTGTTTACAGCACCCTGGATCTATGTGAATGAGAACTCATCTGCAAGTTAGCGAAATGGTTATCAATTCATGTGTATTTAATTGCACTGTGTGACATAACTGACCTGTCAGACGACTGTACTTTCTTTCATTTTCTTATTGATCTTAGGAATAGAAGGTTATCTACACATCTGTCAAGGTACTAACAGATATATTATTGCGAACTGGGGAATAGCAACAGTTTTTATCTGCTCATGGGACATAGAACTGACATTTGGGAATGCAGTCACAGTTACAGTACCAGAGACTTCCAGAGTGGGGAAGGGAAAGAGAAAAATATTTTTGCATACTTAGACAGTTTCTGGTCTAAAGTACAGTACCATAGCTTGTAAAATATACATCATCCTTTCCCTATACATGCACAATTAACACTTGATAAAAAAGAAACTAGATTTTTAGCAGGCCTTAAGAGAGTTAGTATTTTCACATATTTTAGAATATAGCCTGGTGCAAACACACTAGATCACCATGTTATTCAAATACCCAGATTCAGTTAAGTGGGTTACATGAATGACTAATATATTTGTAGTGTCCACTGAGAATTGTGTTTTTCAGCCAAAATTTTCACAAGTGACTAGTGATTTTGGATGCCTCATTTTTTTTGTTGTCCAACTTGAGATATTTTGAAGCGGAATTAATACCTCACAAGAGAGTGAGGAATGTTTGTACAGAACTAAATCCTTTATGAGTCAAAGTTCAACTATGGAGAGATGCTAGGAGGCTCCTTTGTTTTTATCTCACCCCTCATTTTAGTTGCTTTCTTGATATATCACCTCTTTATCAGCTCAGTGTGAAATTTATGCCAATTTACCAATATGTAATCTAAACCACTACTTAAGAGAGAATTTAGTCCCTTGTCAGCTTCCCCAGTGGCAAAATGGAGTAATGATACTTACTTTTGCATTGCTACAGACATCTTAAATCCGATATAATTTTTGGGTTTGCCTTTAGTATCATTTCCTTCATTTCATAGTTGGGAAAAAGCAGGTTAAATTACTTGTGGGGCTCCTGTGGGCTAGAAAATTAGATATGGAGCTAGTAGTTTGGAGATCTGCATTCTAATCATGATTTTGGCAATGACTTGCCATGACTCTGAGCAAGTGACTTCAGGGCTGTAATGCATATGCTGTAATAGTATTACAACAGTATCTCCATAGATAAGGTTGAAACAATCCTATTATAAGACCAGTTTTGACCACAATCCTAACTTCACCGAAAGGAAACTAATCCACCTGAAATTTTATTTGTGATCTTATGTTAGAATAAATTTTTTTGTGAAATTTGCCTCACATCTTCCAAAAATGTATTTGGGTTAAAACCGGGTGTTTTTTTTAAAGTAAATCTAAGAAAATTCATATGCACCAAGCTTTGTTAACATGGAGTTAAGGATGAATACACACATTTAAAATATAACTTTAAGGAAGACAAATTTTATAAAGATACCCTTAACTTTGAAAACCTTGAAAATCAAAAGTTAAAATGTTCCAAAACCTCCAAAATATTTAAGAATATAGATATGCCCAGGTATGGTCACTTGAAAACTTGAACTTTAACCCACTCAATGACCCAATATACTGATCCTCAGCTGCCACACAGGTATACTTTATCCTTCTAAGGCAGGGGTAGGCAACCTTTCAGAAGTGGTGTGCTGAGTCTTCATTTATTCACTTTAATTTAAGGTTTCGCGTGCCGGTAATACATTTTAATGTTTTTTAGAAGGTCTCTCTCTATAAGTCTATATATAATATAACTAAACTACTGTTGTATGTAAAGTAAACAAGGTTTTCAAAATGTTTAAGAAGCTTCATTTAAAATTAAATTAAAATGCTGGTCTTAAGCCGCCGACCTGCTCAGCCTGCTGCCAGCCTGGGGTTCCGTTCACCTAGGCCGGCAGCGGGCTGAGCGGGGCCAGCAGCTGGGACCCCGGCTGGCAAGGGGCCGGCAGCCAGAACCCCAGACCGGCGGCGGGCTGAGCGGGGCCGGCACCCAAGACCAGCAGCGGGCTGAGCGACTCAGCCCGCTGCCGGTCTGGGGTTCTGGCTTACGGCCCCTTGCCAGCTGGGGTCCCAGCTGCCGGCCCCGCTCAGCCCGCTGCCAACCTGGTGGTCAGGGTGGGAGCTGGGTATGTGTGGGGAGGGCAGGAGTCAGGGCAGAGGGCTGGGGGCATGTCAGGGGGTGCAGGAGTCAGGGCATGGGGTGTGGGGGGGGCTGGGTATGTGTGGAGGGTGCAGGAGTCAGGGATGGGGTCGTGGGGGGGATGCAGGGAGCTGGGGTTCAAGGGGGGTGCAGGGGTCAGGGCAGAGGGCTGGGGGGTGGGTGGGCTGGGATCAGGGGTGTGCTCCCAGCCCTCTGAGTGGCTCACGGCAGTGGGCTGGAGGGATACGCCCTGCCCCTTCCCTCTGCCTCTTCTCTGCCTCCTTACTGGTCTAAGCAGCGAGGGTGCTGGGGCTGCTCTTCCCCCCTCCCTCGCAAGGGCCATCGGTGGCACGGAGGGAGAGGAGGCAGGGCTCGACGCAGCATGCTGGGGGAAGAGGCGGGGGAGGGGGAAGCTTGGCTGCCGGCGGAGCCTGCTGTACAGCAGCAGCTGGCAGAACCAAGCTTGCTTCTGCCCCCTGCCTCTGCCAGAGAGAGCGGTAGGCGGGGGGCGGAGAAGAGCGGGCTGGGTCAGGCAGGATTTTTAATGGCACGCTGCTGCCTGCCAGGGTTCGGCAGCGGGCTGAGCGGGACCCCGGCAGGCAGCAGCGTGCCATTAAAAATTGGAGACGGCACGCGTGCCATAGGTTGCCGACCCCTGTTCTAGGGACTTAGGCACCTCCCACTACTTCCTCTCTCTTTGTTTCCTGATGGCTTAGAGGTCTTTTTTGTATATGGAAATATCTATGAAAATGGGGGTACTAGTGTGAAAACCTGTGTGAAGAGGTGGAATCTACCTGTGTATCTAAGTGTGGTATCGTTCGTGGTCATTCTTATCTCTTCTGGCAGCAGGTCCCATATTCTTGGTCCAGCTCCTGTGACATTTCTGTCTCCTGTCATCATGAGCCTAACCCTATTGATCAACATGATCACTGTCCCAATGGAATGCAGCTGTTGTGGGAGGTCACAGTTGCTGAGACACAATCTCACGTAAATAGGACCAATTTCTACACAGGATTATGAAAGTCTTTATGGATGACTTTGAAAATTAGCAACATCTTAACTTGCCAGAAGACTACCTTACTTATGGTGACAACACACTGCTACACCATTCAAACCAAACTGCATCTGCATTTACATCACAAACTTACATGACTAAAATTTTTTTGGACCATATGCAGTGTAGAGCAGCGGTAGGTCTCAAGCTTCAGTCCTGGGAGGCGGGCTCAGGTTACAGGCCCCCTTTGGGCTTTGGCCCTGCCCCTGCCCCACCCCGAAGGGGGGCAGGGCTTGGGTGGGCTCAGGCTTGAGTCCCCGCTCCTGGGGTCATGCAGTAATTTTTGTTGTCAGAAGGGGGTTGCAGTGCAGTGAAGATTGAGAACCTCTGGTCTAGAGGAATATATTTAGTGAATCAAAAAGGATGCTGGGGATATGTGTCGCAAGCCATTTCCAAAAGTTAAAATGTGTCTCCAGATGGAAGAGTATTGTCAGAAGAATGAAGTCTGTATAATATTGGAGAATATAAAGCCAGATTGTAATGCTTACTACATTATTTGCCATATTATTGTAGCTGTGTTGGTCCCAGGACATTAGTGAGAAAGGGTGGGTGAGGTAATATCTTTTATTGGACCAACTTTTGTTCGTAAAAGGGACAAGCTTTCAGAGCTTTGTGTAAGCTCAAAAGCTTGTGTCTTTCAGCAACAGAAGCCGATCCAATATAGGATATTAACTCATCCACTTTGTCTCTGTAACATACTAGGCTGCAGAGCCTTGCAAATTCAGACATATTTTGCAAGCTAGCTATGAAAAATACTGTTGGGTGGAAAAAGGGAGGCTTTCAGTGGTATGGGAGTCAGAGTTATGGTGGGTTTGAGTGACCTTAGTTTATTTTAAATTTGAGATTCCCTGACTTTCCAGAACATTTTGCTTTCTGTTGAACAGCAATGGAAAACCTTTCATATGAAAGGAGACTCGAGGAGCTCGGGTTGTTTAGCCTAACCAAAAGAAGGCTGAGGGGGGATATGATTGCTCTCTTTAAATATATCAGAGGGATAAATACCAGGGAGGGAGAGGAATTATTTCAGCTCAGTACTAATGTGGACACGAGAACGAATGGATATAAACTGGCCGTGGGGAAGTTTAGGCTTGAAATTAGACGAAGGTTTCTAACCATCAGAGGGGTGAAATTTTGGAACAGCCTTCCGAGGGAAACAGTGGGGGCAAAAGACCTCTCTGGCTTCAAGATTAGGCTAGATAAGTTTATGGAGGGAATGGTTTGATGGGATAACGTGATTTTAGTCAATTAGGCAATAACGTGCCATCGCTGGTAAAATGAGGGTCCGGCTGGAGAATCTTGCCTGTATGCTCGGGGTTCTACTGATCGCCATATTTGGGGTCGGGAAGGAATTTTCCTCCAGGGTAGATTGGCAGAGACCCTGGAGGTTTTTCGCCTTCCTCCGCAGCATAGGGCAGGGGTCGCAAGCTGGAGGATTCTCTCCGACTTGAAGTCTTTAAATCACGATCTGGAGACTTCAACAGCTGAGTTAAGGGAAAGTGGGTGGGTCAGCTTTTGTGGCCTGCATCATGCGGGAGGTCAGACTAGATGACCATAATGGTCCCTTCTGACCTTAAAGTCTATGAGTCTATGAACAATGTTAATTAAAAGGAATCCTGTCCCCTGAAAACTTGATGGTATGGGGGGGGAATAGCTCAGTGGTTTGAGCATTGGCCTGCTAAACCCAGGATTGTGAGTTCAATCCTTGAGGGGGCCACTTCGGGATCTGGGGCAAAATCAGTACTTGGTCCTGCTAGTGAAGGCAGGGGGCTGGACTGAATGACCTTTCGGGGTCCCTTCCAGTTCTAGGAGATAGGATATCTCCATATATCATTTATTTAATCAATTCTAGCTTAAAGTTTGCCATGTGCGGTATGTTTTAAGAGGAGAATTGAGGATGTGAAAGAATACAGACAGAGTATTCTAGAGAAGATAAGCTACAGAGAAAAAAAGCTCACTTGTATGAGACTGTGTAAAATTTCAGCAAAGACCAATGCTGGAGCAGAGTGCACTAGAGCAAGTCATTGGAGGTTTCAAAAATCCAAGCACTGTTTGGACTGGATTCCAGGTAATTCAATGAGTCAGTGGAGTTGTTTGATTGATAGAGTTATTACTGATATTCTTTATAGGTGCACCACCTGAAAGCCAAAATCAGGTTGGATCCCTGCTGTGGTAGGCATTGTACAAACATAAGAAAGGGATGCGGTCAAACTCATTTGGATACATCCCAACAGCTGCATTCTGCTCATGCTAAAATGTGACATGTTCTGATCTGGGAAGATGTCAGAAGGAACTGCAATATAAGTGAGAAGAAATGAAGTCATGGCATAGGATTTCAGCTGAGGTAGAATCAAGGAAGTGACACAAATAGACATTGCTACGGGGGCAGAGGGGTAGTAGTGAGGTTAGAAGCCACCTGGAACATGTGAGGAGAAGAATTCAAGGGCAAAGATGATGCCAAGATTTGACAGTGAAGGTAAATGGGAGATTGACATGGAGTTGTGATTGAGGATTTAGCTAAAGGAAGTTGAAATGAAGCCACAAATTGGCTATGTCAGAACTTAGTTGTGTGAATACTCTGTAATTAAAGGCATCAAAAACATGTAAACATTGAATAGTATTGTAAGATTGATGACTACAGCTACAGAAAGAGGGTATTTTTTTAAAGGGGGAGGGCACATGAGGAAATGGGACAAAAGAATGAACCTTGCAATACTACTTGTAGAAGTGAAGCAACTATTATAAAAGGAACTGGACAGAGATAGTGGACAAAGTATAAGATGGTATCAGATAGACAGCTCAGAGTGGCAAAGGCTGCAGGGAGGTAAAATTAGATTGAGACAGAAAACAGTTCTCTAGCCATAGTGAGAACCGCTTTCAGCTCCAGGAAAAAAAAGAAAAAAAGAAACAGATAAAAATTGGTCTAGGATACTGTTATTTGAGAAGTAGCTGGAAATGTGTGAAAGTAGCCTTCTTTCAAGTGCTTTGCTGAGAAAGGGAAGACTAGAACTTTGCTGATAGCATCAAAGTCAATGGCAAATTTATGAAAGGAATGGAGAGGACAGATTTCTAAAAGATTAGAAAATAGAAGAGACAAATGAGGGGAAAAGAAGCCCAAATAATGGTAATGGAAAGAAGTACCTTACTCAAGGGGCTTGATAACTTCAAAGATCAGAAGGCAGTCTTGAGGGAAGATAATCAAATGGGAAGAAATGTTGTCCTGGATTACAGCACTCTTAGTTTGAAAGAAAAAAGCAAATTATTCATACCTGGCAGTGGAAAGGTTGGTAGTGAAGAGACAATGGAATTGATGAAGGAGTGAGGATTATTATACCAGCATGTCTAGAAATGAAGGCAATTAGAATTTGAGATTTCAATGGTACATGTGAGGGGTTTTTTTTAAATATAATTTACTTATTGATTTGTCTCTTAGAGGGGCAAAGCCTTTGCTATTACTGAGCTGAAATCTTAGATTGATGAGGGTGTCAACAAGATTTAGAGTCTACATTTATATGGTGACCCATAGGTACCTTTATATTATAGGATATCTTAGCCCAGATTACAATTATTCATATGTGCCTACACAGGGAAGGGAACATAAAGGCCATACTGGGTCAGACCAATGGTCCATCTAGCCTAGTATCCCATCTTCTGACAGTGGCTAATGCCAGAAGCTTCAGAGGGAATGTGCAGAACAGGCAATCATTGAGTGATCCATCATCCACGCCTCACTTTTGGCAGTCAGAGGCTAGGGACAACCAAAGTTTGGGGTTGCATCCCTAACCATCTTGGCTAATAGCCATTGATGGACCAATCCGCCATGAACTTCTCTAATTTTTTGAACCCTGCTACAGTTTTGGCTTTCATAACATCCCCTGGCAATGAATTCCACAGGTTAACTGTGCATTGTGTGAAGAAATACTTCCTTTTGTTTGCTTTAAACCTGCTGCCTATTAATTTCATTAAGTGACCCCTGGGTCTTGTGTTATGTGAAGGAGTAAATAACACTTTCTTATTCACTTAGCCTCTAGTTAGTGTTTAACCTCACAGTTGATCCAAAGTAATATGTAGTGAGGTGTGCTCACTGCAAGATAATAAAACAAGTGACATACATCAACATATTAAATGTTCTCTAATGTAATTTTAAAAATGGAACATTGCAACAACTCTTCAACACTCCTGCGGAAATACAGGATGAATGAGTTCTACAGCATGAAGCACTCTCAACATTGAAAAGCTAAAAATGTTCAAAGTAGCAATTGGATTGGCTAAACAGCCATCGGAGCACCCAAAGTTTGCCCAACTGAGGAGGATCACTTTAGGAACTAGCTAGGTGCCCAAGGGATGCAACTTCTTGGTGCAGAGAAGACTGAACCATCTTCATTTTTAACAGAAGTGTAGCATGCAGAGAGATTACAAGCTACTCAAATGGAGAAGTCTTCATAACATGTTGGGGCTTATAATTTCCAAAGGCTGCCTCTTCCGATTTAAAGATCACTATGGCTGCGGGCTACTCTTTGGCCAATGCCGCTTTATAGTGTAGTGCCATATTCACTACCCACTGATTAGTTAAGCAGTTTATCGTCTCGCCTTATACTAAACCTGAAAACCTCTGAATCATCATCATCTCTGGTAACAGGTGTCCATTTGAGTGAATTTTATCTATTCCTACTTATGACAAACCCTCATTACAAAACACTAGGTGACTTCAATGAAGGTGCACAGAGTTCTAACTCAGGGTCAAAGTCTCTGCCCTAAAACCTTAGTCAAACGGTTGTGAGCTTTATTCACAGTACGTGGTGAGTCAGACTGCCTCCTACCGCAAGAACAACTCCTCCCAAAATGTCACCATTTTATGTCACACGGGGGGGGGAGGAGGAGGATGGCAATTTTATCAATGAGAAAAACATGAGAGGCTAAACTTTTGGGGGAAAGTGCTTGAACTATATATGCAGGATGGCCACACGAGGAAAGAAGGTGCTGTTGAACTTTGTCAAAACGGTTTTTAAAAGCACAAAAACCAATGAAAGCCTACGGAAGGGAACAAAATTAAGTGGATGGCCTAGGGGTGTGGCTTTCTACTGAAAAAAACCCCACACATTCATTTGCAATAAGGGTAAGGAAGAAAATTGCACTCCTGAACATAAAGATTGCCTCCATTGTCAGTAATTGAAAAACACCTTCTGTTACTCTCTTTCTCAGAAATGCAATTACAGTACTGAGGGATATATTTAATTGTGCACATAGGTTAATGATAATAATGTTTAACTATGTGTTAAAAATAGATCAAAAACATAACAAAATATTTAACAGACAAAATAACAAATGAAGTAATAAAAAATGAAACCATATAATGCCCCGCTAAAGAATGTTAAGTCACATTGGACACAAATATAATGGAAATGCTCGTCAGATCTACTAGCATGTTTAATTAAGACAGAACCCCAAATTAGATTTATATATCACAGTTCCGGAAAATGTGAAAAGATTGTTGAATCTGACTACATACAATTCAACCCTCATATAGTATGCTTTCATTGTTGCTACTAGATATATGAGAAGAGAAATGGTTTTAACCTTGTTAATAAGTACTTTGAGGGCACCTTATTAAATGTACTGTTGGACATTACAAATTCAACATAATCAGTGCTTCAACTGCCTTTCTGGAAGTAAGTTCTTTGGTTCATTATCCATATTTGTGTACTTTAAACGTAGCCGAGTCTAACTTCTTCCTGTATCGTTGACAGTTACTGTAACAACTGAATTGACAACCTCAAAGTTTCAGTCCCATTCAGTCTCTCTTTCCTAAAGATATACCTAGGTGTGCAAACCAGATACATAGTGACCACAAAGTCTGGGAGCCTTGAAGTCTTGAATCCTAATCCTGGCTCTTCCAGTGACTCACTCTGTGGGCTTGGGCAAGTCACTTAACTTTCTGTCCCCACCCATAAAATGAGAACTCACAGAAGTGTTGTTGAGGATTAATTAATGTCTGTACAATGCTTTGAACGCATAAAGCTCTACTGAAAAACCAAGCCTGTCGTCAGTCTTCAAACTACTGTAGCCTTAATAATGCAAACAAATAAAGAAATTGGACATTCAATCAAAGGAAAAATTGTTCTTTACTAGTGCACTGTTGCACAGTTTTTATATTACGCCATAATAAGTCTTTTCTTTAGTTCTCATAAGAAAAAGTTTGTCGTTCAAAGTAGCAGAATATTACAATTGGATATTACCCCCCTCTGAATTTGTCTGGCAAGTTTAATGTATTGCCATTGTTTAATACTGTAAATTATTACATAGTAAACTTAATACCAGCATGCTGTATTATTCAGCAGCATTGATGGGAAAATGTAAATAAAAAAAGCATGTTAATATTTCAGACCATATGCAGAAACTATCTCAGTAGGGACTAGGGTTACCAGATGTCCCGATTTTATAGGGACAGTCCCGATATTTGGGGCTTTGTTTTATGTAGGCACCTATTACACCCCTCCCCCCCCGGTCCTGATTTTTCACACTTGCCGTCTGGTCACCGTGGTAGGGACAGAGTTCCAGAGATAGTCTAGATGATATTAGGAGTCAGTGAGGTTACCTGAAGTCTATCACTCTGTACAAATTTTACTAGTTTTTCCTGGGGAAATCTCAATTAATAGCCTGACTTTTGATTTGGAGACATGTATTATTTATACTGCAGTAGTGACTGGGAGCCCCAGTCACAGACCAGGACCCCACTATTCTAAAACCCAGACCGCCCTGTCCTGGACAGTTTACAAACTTCTGTATAGCTACTCCTGCAATTTCCTTCTGTACAAAACAAGAGAAAGAAAAAGCCCTACAAAGATGGCAACATTTTTCTAAGTAGTAACCACTTTTTAAAAATTAGAGAGAGATCAACCTGTGATGTTCAGGTACAGCAGGTTTCACATTTTGTATTTTCTACAGGAGGCTTTTTTCTTTCCTTTATGCTGCCTTCTGAAAGAGCTGACAAAGTAATGCAGTGCCTCTCAGAGTTACATTAATGTTTCAGGCCTAGTCTGGGGTGAGATAGCTAGAACTGGACTTTCACTCCAACAGGACAGGACAATTAAAAATTGTTGGTATCAGTACCAATGACAAAGACGTTTCACCATTATTTGCTATTAATACAGAAGCTAAACTAGTCCAATAAATCATTGCAACAATTTTCTACCTGGAGATTCAAGCCTTAGCTTTCCAATACAAGCACATGGCCGCCAAAGCAGCTTCCTGCCATCTGACGTAAGATTTTAATTCTGCACAAAATATCTGTCTCCATTGAAAAGGTTGAAAAGTTATATATTTGTACAGTTACAGTTTGCTTCACCATTTAATTAAAGCATGTTAATTAGGATCTGTGCTGGGACCTGTGCTGTTCAGCATATTCATAAATGATCTGGAAAAAGGGGTAAACAGTGAGGTGGTAAAATTTGCAGATGATACAAAATTACTCAAGATAGTTAAGTCCAAAGCTGACTGCGAAGTGTTACAAGGGGATTTCACTAAACTGGGTGATGGGGCAACACGATGGCAGATGAAATTCAATGTTGACAAATGCAAAGTAATGCACTTTGGAAAACATAATACCAACTATATATACAAAATGATGGGGTCTAAATTACCTGTTATCACTCAAGAAAGATCTTTATGGATAGTTCTCTGGTAACATCTTAATGTACAGAGGCAGTCAAAAAAGCGAACAATGTTAGGAAAGGGAGAGATAGTAAGACAAAAATATCATAATGCCACTATCTAAATCTAGTGTGTTCCCACACCTAGAATACTGCATGCAGTTGTGGTTGCCCAGCTCAAAAGAAGATATATTAGAATTGGACAAAGTACAGAGAAGGGCAAAAAAAAAAAAAAAAAAAGACATGAGGTATGGAACAGCTTCCATTTGAAGAGAGATTACAAAGACTGGGACTATTCATCTTAGAAAAGAGATCACTAAGGGGGGATATGAGAGAGGTCTATAAAACCATGAGTGGTGTGGAGATAAAGTATTGTTTACCCCTTCACATAACAAAAGAGCCAAGGGACACCAAATAAAATTAATAGGCAATAGGTTTAAAACAAACATCAGAAAGTACTTCTTAACACAACACACAGCCTGTGGAGCTTGTTGTCAGGGGTGTTGTGAAAGCCAAAAGTATAACTGGGCTCAAAAAAAGAATTAGATAAGTTCATGGAGGATGGATCCACCAATGGCTATTAGCCAAGATGATCAGGTGGACAACTCCGTGCTCTGGGTGTTCCTAAACCTCTGACTGTTGAACATATAATGTAGTACTTTTCTGGAGGTATTTATATCATGCTCATTTCGGTGGTGTTCCTAAACCTTTGACTGGATGATAGGAGATGGATCACTCAATAATAAATTGCCACTGTTGGAAGACTGGATACTGGACTAGCTGGCCCAGTATGGCCATTCTTATATTCTTCTATAAGCTCTTTAGATCAGGGAGCATATTTTTGTTATGCTTGTACAGTTCCTAGTACTACTGGGCCCTGGTCCATGAGTAGAACTTCTAAATGCTACTGCAATACAAACAACAACAAGTCAAGATAGTGATCAAATGTTGAACACACAATGCAGTACTTCTCTATAGGTATTTATATCCTGCTCGTTTCTGTGGTCCCTGAGTGCATATGGCAGAATACTTAGCAACCCGTCTCGAATACATGTATTTTGTAAGAAAATCAGGGAAAGAATGTTAAAATATATTTTAGGTTTTTAAAAATAATCTTTGCTTACTATTTAGAATAACTTCTTTGGAATATGGCTATTGCATCTCCTACCAGAAATTCAATCTGTTGCAATTCACAATTAAAAGCTGCTTTGTTGTAAAGATCCTGAGTTTTAGAGTGATTTTTTTGGACAGTGACATTTTAATCTAAAATATTTAGCCAAAACTATACAAATACTAAGTGTGGAACTGATGAGCAGGTTTCAGATTTCTACATAGTTCAGCGAGTAGTTACAATGAAAATTAAAAATCTGTCAAAAGTAACATCATAGCATTAACTGCTTCTAATACTATTTAAACATACGTTGAACATATAAATATTCCACAAATGCTTTTAAAACAAACAGTTTTTTGCTTGGATATGCAGCTGATGAAAAGCATTGTTCTTATTCATTCCCACCCCAAACTGGTGTTTTTGAAAGAGATAATGCTATGTAGTTGATACCTATCTTGAAAGGTACAATCTAGATCAGATATTAAGAATTATTTCTATATAAAATCTGCAGGGTGTGACATAGGGTGAGGGCCACAAGTGAATATTCCCATCAAATGCATCCCCACTTCTGTTACTGGAGGGATATAAGTTCAAAGTTCACATTCACAGTTGATGTGGGTTTCCTTTGAGATGCCTGGAAAATGACTACGTTGACCACATCCACATTCTAAATTTTTTCTTGAGAACTCCTAATGAAGCTTCAGCCAAAAGAACAGGAACTGACTCATTTTGCTGTGCCCCATTCACTGCATAATCAGTCTGGAGAATACAGCCCAGGATATGGGGCAGGAATATAAGGCAGCCAAAATGCATTTATACTGATCAACTGTCCAATCAAGTACACAAAGATACTCTATGCACAAACAAGTTACAACATTGCTATATTGATGCAGAATGTATGTGCCCATTGGAACATACAACTCCCTCCCCACAGTGAGCATCTCTTATACAATACATGGAGGGTGGAGAAGAGTATATCACCTCTTTCTTTTATTATTGTATTTGCACGTCAGAGCAGCAATTGAATACATGGACTGAGGATACCACAAACCCAGTGATAAGGAGAAATTAGCTTTTTTGCCTACGTAGCTATGCCTAACACCAGAAAAAAAGTATATACAGTGAAGTTCATTTAACTGGCACGCTGTGGATGAAATCTACCATTTCAACAGTTGCTCAGATTATCAGAGAGACTCCTAGGAATATATTATGCTGCAAGGTACACTTTCATTTTCTGAATTGTTTTAAAACTAAGTATTTAACAAATCACATCCCTGTTAAGGTGACTCATTTAGCAGTTATAATAGAGCAAGGAAATACCATGCAGTGAACAAATCTCCATACAATGGAGAACGTATACTACCACATATCAATTCACATCTTTTATAGACTTACAGAAAACAGGCATCCCATTTAAAATTGACTTTCCACAAAATAGGTGTGCCATTAATCCATTGTTTAAGCCACTAAAGAGCACTGAATCATTTCCCTGGAAAGCATCACAATGGAGAGGGTGTGTTGTTCTTAATCATGGTGTCTGTTGCCTACTTTCTAGAAGAAACCATGTAAATTATAGGAATTTGTACTTGAATACTCTAAAAACATAAAATGCATATTCCTGTTTTAAATACCAACAAAACTCCAGAGGATTGAACATATGACATAGGAAGGATCCAAAAGCAATTATATGATGCAAATACCACCAGGTTCAAGGAGAGAAACTAATTTTTTTTAAGAGAACTCATGCCACCTAAATATTCACCAACCTCCCCATTGCTCTTGAGTCTAATCTGAATTAAGAATATGTACATCTTTAAAAATATCTCTGGCATAACAGAAATATAACATCTTGATGATTTTGGTCCTCCAGCCTTTTTCAAAAGGAACGGTTAAGGTTTTCGACCAGATTTGTTTAAAATATTTATTCACTTTATGAACATTTAACTGGTTTCTGCACCTGACCTCGCCTGATGGTCTGGTCCGCAATGGGTACTTTTTAGTTGATGTGTATGCTCATGCTGTAGAATCAGATGCTGATCTTGTACCAAAAGATTGCATACCCTTAATTTGGATTGATCTGTTGCACTTCAGACTGAAATGTTTAACAAGTGACAAAAGACCAAAAAGTAGTTGAAAGTACACAACTCAAACTGGTCGCAATTAATGCAACAAATTATATTACAACTGTTAAGGTAGCTTTAACATAGTTCAACTTATTAAAAAGCTTCATTTGTATTTACACTAAAGAGGAGCAAAATTGTTTGTTCATCCATGTATGGGTTTCTCATCTAAAATGTCTTTTTCCTTTGCACTTAAGTTTTTCAGTATAGTGCTCTGTAAAACACCCAGGCCATTCATTATATGCAAGCTCTTTTTCAAAGGAATCTCTGACATAAGTAGCTTCCCAAATGACTTATTACTAACATGAAAGTGTCTAGAGAGAACGTTGGTCATAAAGAGTTTTCTTTTGTGGCAAGAGAAATACAAAGGGGCCATTTTGGCTCTCTTACCATCAAGATAACTTCCAGAGTAGTTTTATTAGTATTAGTAATGTAACCAGGGTAAGGAGAAACCTCACCTTTCACATTTAAAAACTGAACTGCTTTCTTCTCTCTTCACTCTGCTCCACAAAAAAAAAAAAAAAAAAAAAGTAGTTTGAAAGGTCCAGTAAAAGGCCCCCATGCCTTTGGGCTTGATGTTGACATCAGTACACACAATTTCCATTGACTAAAGTTGTGTAGCGATTAAAGGCGGAACTGGGCACAAAGGCTCACTTCTGCCCTGTTGTGCACAACAGCCATTTGTGAGAAAACAGTTCAATTTCAGCATACGAAGGCCAGACTTCCTTTTGCCCAGGTTACAGTAGTAACAGCAACAAAACCACTGCCTTATACAAGACCTGCAGCATTCTCTGAGTTGCAGTTTCTAAACTGTAAAAAAGACTGGTAACAGTGTAGTTTAACTGGTATGACAATAACTAACTACAAGTAACTCCTCACTTAACCTCGTCCCAGTTAACGTTGTTTCATTGTTACGTTGCTGATCTATTAGAGAACATGCTCGTTTAAAGTTGCGCACTGCTCCCTTATAACGTTGTTTGGCAGCTGCCTGCTTTGTCCACTGCTTGCAGAAAGAGCAGCCCGTTGCAGCTGGCTGGTGGGGGCTTGGAACCAGGGTGGACTGGCAGCCCTCCTGAGTTCCCTGTGCGGCAGCCACCCCAGCAGGCTATCAATTGCCGGCAGTTCAGCTGTCCCTCCTCACACTGCCATGTGGTGTTCCTGCCCTCTGCCTTGGAGCTGCTCCCGGGAGCCTCCTGCTTGCTGTGCAGGGGATGTGGGGGAAGAAAGGTGCTGATGTCAGGGTGTCCCCCTCCCCCCTGCTCCTGTACCCCATCTCCACAGAGCAGGGGCAGGACATGACAGGGCTCAGGAAGGAGGGAGCTTGCTGGCAGCAGCTGCTGTCTCAACTTGCTGATCTACTAAAAAAGGCAATGTACCTAAAGGGGCAATGAGTGGAGTCAGTGTACCTAAAGGGGCAATGCGCATCTCTCCCTCTCCCTCACACGCACACAGTGTGTCTGTCTCTACCTCTCTCTCCTCACAGACACAAGGTGTGTGTCGCTGTCTCTCTCTCTCACCCCGCCCCAACCACCACCACTTTGGAAAGTGGAGCGAGTGGTGCGCTCCAGTGGGATAGCGTGGGTTCATCATCTCGTTCAGTTTCCACAGGGAATGTTTGCAGCCACTGCCATGCTGTATCTCCTCCCTCCATTCGTGCTGCCTTGGAGAGTGTGAGACTACATTAACAACAACATATTAAACTTTCAGGGCTCAGCAGAGTGCTAGTTCATCATTTAGCAGTAAGGCATTCCCTGGGAAATATCCCACCCTCTCACTCCACCACCTCAACCAAGCTTCACAATCATCATTGCTGTGCACAGTATTAAATTGTTTGTTTAAAACTTATGCTGTGTATATATACGTGTGTGTGTGTGTGTGTGTGTGTGTGTGTGTGTGTATGTATGTATTAGTCTTTTCTCTGGCGAAAATATTTCCCTGGAACCTAACCTCCCCTCTTTTTACATTCATACTTATGGGGAAATTGGATTCACTTAACATGGTTTTGCTTAAAGTAGCATTTTTCAGGAACATAACAACAAAGTTACGTGAGGAGTTACTGTATATTTGCTGAGCAACTTTCAAAATGCTATCTAGCAGAATTCTCCCCATTTTAAAGATGGGGAAAATGAATCACAGAGGTTCTATTTTAAATATTTCTAAGTCATATAGCACCTCAGAATCTAAGTGCTGATAACTAAATACAGTATCTAAATAATACAATCATCCAGCATAATCTACCTAAAATAAATTAGTGAGCTTGATTTAATTTGTAAGTAGAGGGTTCGATGTGAGAGGCCATTTCGTTCCCTTTTGAAAATCCTAACCTTAAATAGCGAAGCGAGGTAGACCCCCAACTGCCCTTGAAGGTCAATGGGAATTCAGTGCCCCATTCCCTTAAAAATCCCACCCTAGTGTCCAACAAGAGATTTACCCCCAATACTATAACAGGTCAGTGGCAGAGTGGGAACAGAACCCAGATAACCTGACTTCCAGTTCCTTGTTCAAGCCACAAGCCACGCTCGCCTGTTGAGACTTACCAGCAATTAGCTTGATGCGCTAATGAGACTGCACCTCAGCCAGGCATTGGAAGTTCTACCAGGCACCTACTAACTAAAAGACTAAACCTACTGTTACCTATTCTTAAGCACCCAAAAATGTCCTAGGCACTTAATAGAAAACCTCTCTAGACACAGAGAGATTTATAAACAAAGGTAGAAGCCCCACAAGTGAGATTCAGTAACCATGTCTTGATAAGACAGTTCAACATCTCCACACTCCATAGCACCCCTTTCTTCTAGGAAGTGGAAGGTTGCTAGGATTTTTACCAGGGCCCTGGACCCTACCTGGGGACTCCAGCTCTCATATAAACTTCCTATTAGTAGGTGTGATTAATTTAAAGCTACATTTCCTATAGCTGTTTGAAGATCAAAGGAGAGTTGCCTTTTTAACTCCCAACAGCCTCTTGTGAGGAAGGTGGACCTCTGCTACGCTATCCCGTTCCCTAGACAAATTATTTTGGGGGACTTTCCCCCCATCAACAATTTCAGCTCAGCTTCAGCAGCATGCTATTATTGGTAGTTGAAGTGCCTATTAGTTAATATTGGTATGCGTGCCAAGTGCCAATAGTCTTCAGCAGAATATACTGTTTAGTTTTTCTCAGGTCCACAACATTTTACTGACCAGACCAGAAAATGGTAATGTTTCACATAAGTAACTCTAGCATGGCTAACTTCAAACATAATTTTAAAATAAATATTGTAAATATAAGTACATGTACATCCACTTTCTAAAACAATGAATAATGGTCTTGGAAATCTTGCCTTTATTATCAATATTTATGTGGATTAAATCTACAGCCAATTATTTTATCATATGACTTGTAGCATTCAGATAAAACTGAAACAAGAGCAACAAGTTTCAAGAGCTGAACAACATTATTTGATGATGTATGTACAGTTCAGCCTATGCAAAGTCTACTGGTTTTATTGGTTCTTCAGCTAACTAAACTTAGTGAGTTTGGGTTTGCAGGAGCTCGGTTCACTGTTCCCTTAGCTTGTACATTTTGGACTCACCTGAAACTCTAAGGGAAGTGAAACATATTCCTACAAGGCCAAACTGTCTGCCTTCTATCCTAGCCCCTCAGTTCTTTATGTAGTTACTGAGAGGACTGAGTTGGCCAGATATTCCACTTCTCCTCAGGTTACTCCTGAGGAAATTCTGCACCCAAATAAATAAATTTCTATGCACAATATTTTAAAATTCTGCAAAATTCTGCATATTTTATTTGTCAATAAATAAATGTGGAGGCTGCAGCATGGCAGTGGGGAGCACATGCCACTGGCTGCAAGGAGGGGGGAGATCACCCTGCAGCCCCCACGCTGGACATGGTGGTGAAGCTGTGCAAGGGCCAGGCCTGCCCTACCCCAGAAACACCCCAAGGCGCTGCACCTCTGCCCCAGGCACATCAATATAGGAAGCGAGAGGGACAGATTCTTGCACTCATGCCCAGCCATGGCCCCCTGATCCAGGTGTGGGCCAGGCAGGCTCAGCCTGGCAGAATCCAAGTGTGAAAGGATCCAGGTGTGGAGTGAGAGGGTTCTGTGTGGGCAGTCTGGGTGTGGGTGGCTCAGTGTGGATCCATGTGTGTGAGTGTGGGGGGGGGGGGGGGGGGAGAAGAGGACTCTAGGTGCACAGGGGCTTGGGAGGTTCCGAGTGCAGGGGGAATGGGAATCTGTAGAGGAGTACAGGTGACGGTGGTTGGGACTCAGCAAGTGGGGTGAGATCTGGGTCTGGAGAGATGGGGCTTGACAGGAGGAGTTTGGGTGTGGGGGGGCTCAGTGGAGGGGTTCGGGTGCTGGGAGAATGGGTCTTGAAGGGGTGGAGCTGGTTGGGGCTCAGTAGGGTGGGGATCCAGGTGCAGGGCGTTGGGTGCAGGGGACAGGGTCTGGATACAGGGGGAAGGGGCTCAGTGGGGGGGGTTGGGGGAGGAGCTTGGTGCAGGGGGGCTCCAGGTGCAGGGGACTCGGGGGGGGGGGTACAGCTTGGCAGAGGGGGGTCTGGGTATGGGGAGGTCTAGAAGAACAGGGGTTGGGTGGACGGGAGAGCAGCTCCCCATATAGTGATCCCAGTCCCCCTGTGGCTTACGAGTGATGGGGACAGAGCTTCCTGCAACCAGGGAGGTTTCTGGGGTGGGCCGCTCTTTGCAGGGGAAGAGGAAGTTTGTCCTCTCCTGCCCCCAGCTCAACCAGGTCTAGCAGCTGAGCCCAGCACAGGGTAAGAACTACCGGCCAGGGCATCCCCAGCCCTGACCATCCCCACCCCCTCACCCACTGGCTGGCCGGGCACCTGAAACGACGCACCCGTGCTCCTGGGGAGGGGCGTGCGACAGGTCTTGCAGCTTCCCTGTCATCTTCTGTGGGGGGAAGAAAAGAAATCTGTGGGGGACATAAACTCTGTGTGCGTGCAATGGCAGGGAATTCCCCCAAGATAATGGGTCACCCCTCATCTTTGCTGTCCAGCTAGCAGGACTGCTTCTTCCCTTGTATTTGCAGGAGGTGGGGGAGACATTTGCCCTTTATGCAACAGCAAGACTGTCTTGCTGCTGCCATTTATCTAGGCTGTTTATCCCATTCTGGAGCATATACGTCTAAATGCACCATGGGTGCACAATGTTGAGAAATTTCAGTGTCAGAATATCATGCTGCATCTGTCAGGAAGAAACACCCCTTACCCCAAATACTATTTGCAATATTGTGAAAATATTGATTATTCTTGGAAGATTATCAGTGGTGTGGTGTTTAAACTTCCTTAGCTCTATTATAATTTGCTTTTACCTTAAACTTTTTGCCAATCGGAGTTGAAAAAACACAAAACTATTTTCAAGGGGGAAACAAGACCCATTTTTGTTGACAGAACCCATTTCATATTCAGTGCCAAATCAAGTGCTTGCTAGATAGGGTCAGCAAAAGAAGATTACTAAAATACAAATATTTGATTATTCATAAATTACCCAGACTGCGAAGTTTACCTTAAGTGTGAACAGTTGGCAGCAAAATGTAATGCTTATTTTAAAAGCAGCATCTGGTCTAATTTATACAATGTTCCACCGTGACAAAGGTAATTGGAAATGTTTTTGCAGCATTATGCACCTATTTTTAGTAGATATTTCGGATGGAGAAGGAAAATGAATCATCTGATATATGATACTTATGAAACAGGTAAGTCTTATGGCAAATAGTTACAGACCATAACTTTTCAACAAAGCACACTTCAATGTGCAAAGAGAGACCTAAAAACATGCAGAAAGCCATTGCAATGTGTATTAGATAGAGTATAGGATTTATAAAAATGTAGTTTAAATATAAAGTTACCATAAAGAAGGCCAATGTGATTTTTACATAATATGAAGTAGATCTGAAATCAATAGTTTGATAGTGAATAACTAAAATTTACAGAAATACAAGTGAATGGCTACATCACTTACTATCTGATACAGGAACACAGATAGTAGTTTTCTTACCACTAGTAATGGAACCCACCATTCACACATTCAGAAACCGAACTGCTTTCTTACTCCAAAATAGTTTGGGAATGCCAGTCAAAAAACAATCCTTTGGGCCCAGTCCCATCACTGATCCACACAGAAATCCCATTGACTAAAGCTGTGTCTGGATCGGTTTCAAGACAGGGCTCAAAGGCTCAGTTTCACTCTGTGCGCGTGTGGCATTTGTGGAAAAGTACAGTTTCTTAATGAGAGTAGTAGTCTCTTGCCAAGATAACATTAATAGCAACCAAACTTCATTATCATGCTAGACCTGCTTAATTTCTAAAGTGTCAATGACCAGCATCATTTAAATTATCAGAGGGGTAGCCGTGTTAGTCTGGATCTGTAAAAAGCGACAAATAGTCCTGTGGCACCTTATTGACTAACAGAAGTATTGGAGCACAAGCTTTCGTGGGTGAATATCCACTTCGTCAGACGCATGTCATGGAAATTTAAATACGCAGGCAAGACATGCGTCTGACGAAGTGGGTCTTCACCCACGAAAGCTTATGCTCCAATACTTCTGTTAGTCTATAAGGTGCCACAGGACTCTTTCTCGCTTTTTATGTCATTTAAATGGAAATTATAAACATTATGTCTTTTGTATTGTGAGCCAATGAAATAAGCATACCTCAGTAATCCTTTTACCATTCATTATTCTATATATTTCTATCACTTCATTTGCCTTTCTTCTAAACTATACAGTACTAATATTTTTACTTTTCAGCCTTTCACTGCCCTTCTGTGGGCTTTATCTGTTTCTTGCACCTCCCTGTTTGTAGTTAATTTAGAACCCATCTATGTAAACAAATAGTTCAATGGTTTCTTCCAACGTGCATTACCTGACCCTGTTTATACTGAATTTCTTCTGATATGTTGCCCAGGCACCTAATTTTGGTTAGGTCCTTCAGAAGTTCCTTACTAGCCTCAATTTATATAACTCTAATTGTGTGCTCTTCAAATTTTTGTCACCTCATTGTTCATCTTTTCTTTCAGGCTCAATCTAATTATTGACCATCATTCCCTAAGCTACTACAGATACTTGGGGCACCATACTAAACTTCTACAATTCATTTATTCCTGAACTTTGTTCTCTCTCTCTCTCTCTCAATCAGTCCCATCCATAAAAGATCTTTATCTCTTATCTACCTGTGACTACTCAATTTTCTGTAAAAACCTCTTCTGAGAGACTTTTTCATACATGCTTCTATCTGTAACAATGAATCAAGTAGTTGGAAATCTATGCCATTGGCCAATTTTTGTCAGCATTGGGCACTGTGTGTGTGACAGCTGTCAACATAAGACCTGACATGTTTTAGCATTATAAACAGAAGTGTCCATATTTACAATTAAAACATCAGCAATTTCATGAAGATTCAGAAATGTTTAACACAGATTTTCCCAAATACATTGATTTGTTGTTTTTAACTCAAATTATTAAAACCTAAATATGCAATGCTGAGATGTGTCATGTTTTATTGACTGACAACTATTTTTTATATCCTAAGTTTGAAATGGGTTTCTCTTTCTCTCTCATATCCCCAAGCAAAGAAGTGACACTAAGTCAGCTTTTGAGCTCTTGCTGTGATAAGTAACTTTTCAGAACAAATCAAACCAAACACAATGGAATGATCACCCACAAGGGAGAACCTCTTCAGTTATTTTATAGTGGGTTTCTGACAGTTAAAGGTGCATAACTACAGTCTACAGTATTCAGCTTACAGCTGGGTGAACAAAATATTTCTGTATTGAAATGATATTTATACAGAATTATTTTCACTTAAGAATATACAATTTCCAGACCTAAAGCAGAGGGAAAACTGTAAAAAGGGATATTGCTAATGAGGACAAGAAGAGCAAAGATGAACAAGTCTAGGGTTAAGCTTTTTCTCTCTTTTTGAAAAAAAATATAATAGAGATCTTTAAGGCTAGAAAGGATGGGACCTCCCTATACAGTTTCCTTGAGTTAGGACTATCTACAAGTGCACAGGAACCTCTAATGTCATTTCTGGGAAAATGACTAATGTTCTCCGAAGTGCTGTACCATACTGCTACCAAGAACATTCCTCCACAACCATATGTTAAGGAAAATCTATTGAGATGTTGAAATGACTTACATAGTCTAACCAGTTCAAGTTGTTCCCACTGGAAATATATATATATACACACACAAAACAGACTTGTGGAAACTTCCAGCTCTTAAAATGACCCCCACCCCCACCCCCTTACAAACTGAACACGTAAGGAAAGCAATTTTTGTCCCAGTGAAAAGGGGGACAAATTCAGAGTTCACTCACATGCTTTATGACACTAAACAAAATAATGGAATTACATGGGGTGGAAGCAGCCCAGAATTTATTCTGACCTGGCACTTCCAGACAACACTATTCAGAAGAGCTGTGCACTATGGCATGCATCCTAGGCAAGCACTGCCTTCCCTCCCCCAAATCTAATGACAAACTACTTTTGGAGGTCTGTAGTTTTTAGTGATATTGCCAAACCGAGTACTTTAGATGCATACTGTTGCCATGGAAACAATATTTTGACTCTTTGGATGCCCCTGAATAATCTTTATGCTTGTGATGGAAATGCCCTTTCTTTATTTTCTATACACCCTTTCCCACAGGAAAAATTACTTTTAGTAGTTTATATAATTTGCATATGTCAACTAGAATCTTAAAACTAAAAACAAACAAACAAACAATTGTATGTATGTAGATACTTCTATCCCTCCCCCACAGTACCTAAGCACCTGTGGGAGAATTTAACCTACAAATGTAGTTATTGACATATTTAGCAAAGTTTATTTTCAAGATGGAAGTGCTCTTTTTAGTTTTGCAATACAACCACCCAGAGGATTTTCTTTTTATAGCATCTGTAAATATTTTCATTAGTTTAGTTACCTTAACAAAAATTAGACAGTAAACATACACTACCAGAAGTAGGGTAAAATGTGGTTGTGTGAGAGATCACACACTTTAAAATGTAAGCTTTTTATGAATAAACTGGAAACAGTTAACAGTATGTCACAAAATAAAAGAAAAGTAATAGACATGATCTAAAGAGGGACATGTTTATTTAGTTTCTGATATTTCCCTTTCATTTGAATCAGTCAGCCAGTCTTCACTCACACAAGTATTTCAGAACAGGTGATTGAAACCAAAAGGGATGGGGGTAGGTCATTAGGTTAAAAACAGACAAATCCATTAAAATAGTATTTTTTAGCCTTCAAATATTTTAGTATGAGTTATTTGGGGGGAAATGTAGTAGTGGCAGAATTTTAACTTCCTGCATTTGTTGGATTATTATGAAATATTAATTAGCAGATTAATAAGTGAAATGTTCCTAGCTATAGATGTTTCATGATTTTCAAAGAGAATATAGAACCTCTAAACCCAGATTGCTTAAGGCTAACAACTAGCATTTTCCCAGGTGTTGCCTGGCCACACCTTAACTAAGAAAAAGAATCTGATTGCAAAGGTTGCGTCACATTCTTCCTTATTCGCTAGGGAACGCTGCCCTTAAAAGACATTCTTATCTTAAAGTCTATTCTTTTTATTGCTCCTCTTATTAGACATTTCCGGCTCATTTTTGCAATAAATTTAGCTACTCAGCAACCTTGAGTTCTATTTTTATGAAAAGTATTGTTCAAAGAGCTTCCGAACATTGTATTAGGAAATAAAGAAAAGCGTTTGAACAATTTAGACAATAAAATAGCCATCCTTCTACCATCTAACGCCCTCTGCCCCCCCTTTTTAAGGCAGTATTAAGAAGGCATCGATATCCAGTAAAAGAAGTGAAACCAGTCTCAAAATCCCACTGTAGCTTTTTATTTTTGTCCTCATCTGAGGACATTCTGAAAACACTTAAAAGTACAAGTAACATTTTTTTTCAAATACAGGTTGTGATTATTACAAGACTAGGTGGATTCATAGGATTCAATTTATTCAGGGTAAATTTTAGTTGTCTCTTAGGAAATAAAAGGAGTATGTACTGATTAATCAAGTGACAGGTATGGAATATCATGTCTACTTATTTATTATATTAGACAGTCAGACCATATTTTGTGTTATGATCATACCAAATTAATCAAGTAGTAACTAATGAAACAGTTAGAGTTTTAAAAATCTCATTTTATATACACACACCAATACCTGGTAAAAATATACAACCAGTAGTTGAGGTAAGTAGCCTCCCCATTTTACCTGAGTCATCAAGCTCTACACTTACTAAACATTATGTTGATGAAAAGTTTTTATTTGCACCCTTTATTAAGAATCAAACATTTCATTGTTAAAAGTAACTATCTAAAAGGAACATCACAATCATATGCATTAAATTCACTTTATCCATAGCTCCTAGAATAGTTTAGTAAACTTCTCCCTTTAGAAAAAATAAAACTGAGTTAAACATTCCCTCCAAGCCCCAAAAAGCCATTTTCAAATTTATATTTAACTAGACTGAGTAACCAGGTTTGTGTTTTTTCCAAGTTATCTTAGTTACACTACTAGGAATCTGCAAGCAATTTTATAATTATAACATGGACCAGATGATATCCATTAGTAGGCAATGTCATTTCGCACTTACCCATTCTGAATAAAGCAGTAGATTTCCTGGTGACAGACTGCTGCAGCTTCCATTAACTAAAATTCTTCATCACAGCTAGACAAATCAGATTATAAAATGCCTTTGTTGTATACTGTATGAATGATCTGTTTTCTTTCAGTCACTCTCCAAAGTAAGGAGCTATCAGCATTTCATTCCTGTGACAAAACAGAGAAGAAATAAAAAGGATAATAAGTCCATACACGTTCCTGGCAAAGATTTTAAACAGCATTCTTCTTATACAGTAAACATTCTCAATGTGACAGTTACCAGTTCATAGGTGACGCTCATTAATCCAAGTTGGCTTCAGCAGGCTTTATTGTCTGTCAACAGCTTGGCCAAACCCACAGCACTGATAACTTTGTTATCCCATGTTGCTGAATCACTAATCTCAGAGTTACAATCTACGTGTAATTCAGCAGTGGAAGAGAGGAAAGCTTCAGTTAGCTCTAATGCAGGGAGTTCTTATAGAGAACCGCCAATTAGCTGCTGACCAATCACAGGCTTAGTCATATGACAGGGCAGTCCCAATTGCACCGCAGAGAACTTTATGAATCGACGGGGTTAAATAAAGGACACTCATTGAGTAAAAAAAAAAAAAAAAAGGCAGCAAGCTCAAATCGAAAACGCCCAGGCTGAACACTGCAAGTGCTTTACAGCAGGAAACCCCCTCGCCTCACAGGGACACACAGAACTAGACTAGTCTGTCACATATTCAATTAAATCCTCATACTGAGATTTGGTTTACATATCCACTATCTCAACTCATTCTCTGCTCCCACCAATGTCTATTTTCTAAAATAAAATTAAAACAAGCTTTTCCAGTCAATTGTGAGAAAACTTGTAATTAAATATCATGTCTAAAATAAAATTTCTCTCTCTCTCTCACCCCTCCCCCCCCAACTCTGAAGTTGAGATTTTCAAAGTAAAGGAAAACATGTAGCCCCTCCTCATTTATGTACCAGTTCACTCACCTGAACTTGAAAAATACAGAGTGATTTAAATACGTAAAATAATCAGTGACAACCAACTCTACTTCTCCTGTCTTCGTTCAGTACAATTTCTATTATTCATACAACTTAAAGACTAGACACTACCAATTAATTCTTCATTTATTGTGATTTTAAGGATTTGTTCCACAAAAAAGGAATAGTTTGTAAGAAATCTACAAGTCTAATTGGCAACCCAAAAGATATTGGAGATCACAGCTATCTATAACTCTTTAAAAAATGCACAGGACATAGGGACATGTGTTTGAAAAGAATCAGTGTTTGTCTTTTAACACTCAGAATTGTACCCCATTTTATTTTCACTTTTGCCCCATGCACAAGGGTATGAAGATTACATGGCTGCAGTAACTGCTGTTAGACTGGGACAAATGCAAGGCTTCTTGCCACTGTTGATTTTTGCCAATCCCAATTTATGGGTAGGAAATGTATGCCAGGACAAACCATTTAAGATGACTCAAACTGCCTCATCCCCCCTCCCCCGCCCCCTGTTCCACAGAACAACAAGCCTCTTTAGTAGTGAGGAGTAGGATACTTTGTAGACATGATTCAGAGCCTTGGACTTACAGTAGTTCTCCGGCATACTCTGGATATCTAAAAGAGCTGTCCCTCCTGGTGAAAAAGAGGGCCCATGTTCTATAGCAGAAAACATCAGTATGTCAACAACATCTGTCAGGAACCACTGCCCAGACCAGAACAACATACTTTTTTGAAGAAAATTTGCCTCGGTGTAAACCCATAATTATAAGGAACTTCTAAGAATCCAGGGGTTATCATAATTACTTTTTTCAATCTACTAAATCCCTTAGAAAATTAACCCAAGTTTTTCCGAATGTAACACTCTTCACCAGGGTGGCCAATACGTCAGCAGCCCCTGCTACCCCACTCCAGCCCCCAGCGCATACTGCCCAGCAGTAGCCCCGCCAATCAGCGCCTCCCCTTCCCTCCCCACGCCTCCCGCCCGCTGCAACCAGCTGTTTTGCAGTGCGCAGGAGGCTCTGGTAGGGAGGGGGCAAAGGGGAGGACATGGCAGGGTCGGGGGAAGGGGCAGGGGCCTTGGGGGAAGGGGTGAAGTCGTGGCAGGACCTGGGGAAGAGCAGGGGGTTGAGCAGAGAGCACTCCCACAGCACATTGGAAAGTTAGCATCTGCAGCTTCAGCCTCAGAGTCAGCGCCTATGCAAGGAGCAGCATATTAACCTCTGAAGATCCGCATGCGGCTCCGGAGCCACAGGTTGGCCACCACTGCTCTTCACCAAGTCCTGTATCTGGAAACTACATTTATTATGTAGCCATCAAGCCACATTTAGCTATCTATTTGGGTAGGCACTACAGTTGAGTACTAAAATGTATTTCAACACGGGACAATTAATCCAATGTTAAAAGCTGCTTGGTATATTTCCAGCAAAATACTAAATCCCCAAATGCCAAAATTCTATCCTAGAAAATCTTTCTATTAACCCCCTCACTCTCCTCAAAACTAGTGGTGAAGCATTTGGATAACAGAAAGACACCTAATGTTTTTAAATCGGAATCAGTCTATCTAATAAGATTTGCAATATACAGCAAATAATACTTTATATTCAAGGTGGGTGAAGTAATATCTTTTATTGGACCAACTTCTGCTGTGTAGCTCCGAAAGCTTGTCTCTCTCACCAACAGAAGTTGGCCCAATAAAAGATATTACTTCACCAACCTTGTTTCTAATATCCTGGGACATACATGGCTAAGACACCATCGCATACTGTATATTTAGTCATTTTGAAATTTTCCTACAAATACCCGAGATCTTTCACTGACTGCCATTTTTGAAAAATGAAGGAAAACTTATCTTAATTCCATGTATTTTATAGCTTGCGTTTATTTTATTCAAGTTGCAAAACTACCAGTATATTCTACATTGTGGCCCAAATCCTACAATGAGCTTTATTCAAGCAAAAATTAAGTAGAACAAGGCAATACCAGGTTAATTTACTCCTCCTATATCTGCTAACAGGTACCTCCATCTTCTTTAAAGCCAAGTGTGTATCAACATAAGAAGTAAAAGGAGGCAGATTTTTAGAGATCTCTTACCTAGTCAATAATCCCAGAATATAATCTCAGTTCATTTTCAGAAGAGATCTAGGGTAATAGATTTATCTGAAGAACCTCCTTTAAAAAAAAAAATCTGGACTATTTCTCTGCCCTGCCCCGTAACCATTTATTATGAGATTCTTCACATAAAAATATGTTGCATAATTAGAATATTTTTATGTAAAAGTTCATAAGAAACTAAATAACCAATCTTTAATTTTTAATGTTTTTTGAGGATGAAGAATATGTGACTCAGATGACACAAAACCAAAATATTCCATAATAGTATTTTGTATGTATGGTATTTACATAGAAAATGTAAATGTGTTGGTTTGGGAATTATCTGACAAGAAAAGTCAGTCAAAGAACACACACAAAAAAGATGAGAGCTAATTTATACTTCCAACTGCTTATTAACTAATTAACCTTCCCAATATCTCTATGAAATAGATATCTTTAGCCTCCTTTTAGAAATGGAGAGACCAAGGGAGAAAGTTAGTGGTAGACCTGGATTAAAACTCAGAAGTCCTTGGCTCTCAGTCTCAGGCTGAATCAACTGGAACACATTGTGCCTTTCATGCAAACTAACATTTGGTTGAGGAATCTGTGGTTCTATTATATACATGACATTAAAAAAAAAAATACTGACATCTGAAACATCAGGTGGTTGATGCTTGCACTGTAGATTCTGCTGTTATAAAAGAAAGACTTGGATATCCATACACTCATCCCAGTTACAGTAAGTTTATGGTGGCAGCATTTCAGTCTTCGTTGAAGAGTATGAGGATGTCCCAGTATGCTTGGCTAATTTCCTTTCCCTCCAACTTGTGCAAGATGTTGTGCACACAATGACTGGTAAATAGCATCAACGTGTCTGAAGTCTCTAGAGCTCATCGCTATATGTTTGTAGTGCTCAATTTTCAGAGGCCTTGAACTAATGATCTCAACTAGAGTTGTGGGTGCTCAGCACCTGTGAATAGCAGAACCTGGATTCATGTAAAATAGTACTTTTAATCATTTTTTGTATCTCATCTACCACAGCCCCATTCATTGCAGCTTTGGCTAAATTCTACTTTCAGCTCATATTGTAACTAATATGAACTATTGCTGTTGGTTTTAAATGGAAGGCACTCAGATAACAGTGGTGATGGTTGCTAGGATCAGGGCTTAAATGTTCACACTCCCAGTTGTGGATAGGGTTCAACAGTGTGATGATCATCTAGAGGAAAATATAATCTGGTGCATGTTGTAGGAAACAGGGCATACGTCTATAAATTCATGCTAGGACAGCTTTCACCTTTCAAAAAAAAAAAAAAGTTTTTAAAACTTAAGATTTTAACAAATAATCTTTAAACTATTTTTTCTACTTTTCCCTGGTGAAACAGACACGTTCTTATAGTTTGTTTTTGTTTAAAATCACTAATCCCCATGAGACAGGATCCCTTTTAAAATAACCATATTTCCATTTCTGAAATATCAGCTTTATAAATGTGAGAATGGCTGCATATTTATACAGTACTACAAGCTGCTTTACCTGTGCCTACTTCTAAAACCAGGTAAATCTCCAGACTATAATATAATACTGCTTTTCATGTTACTTTAACACACAAACAGAATACTGCTACTGCCTCCATATCACTTAGCACAGGGAAAAGCTTGTTAAATGCATGTAGACATAAGTTATACAGCACTTTGGAAAAGGATTTCTTTTACCCTGTTTTTAAAGTGCCACTCACAATGTTTTCAGACTGCAATGACAAATATATTGTGGGTAAGGATGGGGGTGGTTTGGGTGGGAGAAGGGGAGGATAGAGGAGGACAGGATTCCATGTCGAGCTGAATCATAACCATGTGAGTAATTTCAAGTTTTTTTTTCCTGGGGCTATGAATCAAATTAAGTTTGTTTTGCTGTGGGTGAAGGAAGAGAGAATATAATAGCATGAATCAGAGCTATCATCAAATATGTGGGATAGACAAAAAATTAATTACAATTACTGCCTTTTCATACAAAGTTTGTGCCATAAGATGTAGCAATTATGTTAATCAATATAAAACAAATTCGCAGGAGCTGAATTTTTCAATATCTCCCTCCTTCCTTTTACAGGTTCGCCTGTATGAACAGGAGCATGCTTGACATTCTGGTAGATGCCCTTTTGCCCCACACTTGAAGTAAAAGTACTACTACTGGCAATGAAGGGAAAACACAGGGCTGCATTTCATCTTGCCATTAGCATTTTGATCAGAGCACTCAAGACTAGTTTGCAAGTGAAGCTATGTGGAGTACAGGTTTTACAACTTTAGAGCAGACAGCTTGTCATTCTAATGGAGATAATCTGTTTAATGAAGTACACAAAACAGAAAACGCTCAATAATCCTTTGGCTTGGTCTTTTTCTTTGGGAGTGATGAAGTCCTGAAAAGACCATTTTAGAATTTTAGCTCTTATGATACTGGGGTTAAACTGATTACTATTTACTTTTAAACATGAGATACCAAAAGATATGGTGAGCCTCAAAATGTGAAACCTCTCTTTAAAAAAGGACAAGTATTGTTTTTGCAACAGAAAATTCAAAAAGCACCATCAACGTACAGTAGACAGCCAAGAAATTAAACCAAACTTTAGGCTGCATTTCTTTCTTTGCACTAATGTAGGAAACTATTTTTTTAAATGACTTATTAAGATTTCAGTATTCTAGAAGGTTGAAATATATGCCTCTTAAGTTTATAATATGGAGAAAGTTTTGTTTAACCTAAATGCAGTGTCCTAAAAATAAACAGGCAAAATGATGGGTAAGAGGAAGTTCTCTTCCCCTCTATTCTTTATGTGTCTTCCATATTGTATTTTCAATTCAAACAGTTAAGCAGAAGTATTCTGATGTTTTTTGGTTTTATGTTTACTGTTGTTTTGTAAAGACAAGTCTATTTGAGCTATAATAGGTTCTTTCCAGATATTAAACTGATAAGAACAGATATAACTTAGAGAATTTTTCACTTAACCAGAGCTCAAAGAGCCGAGAACTTTGAGATCTGAATTATAATGAAAGAAACACTCTAGGCCAGTGATACTCAGACCTCAGTGGTTCAGGAGCCAAACTGGCGATAAACATTACCCAAAAGAGCCACAGTAGTATGAATTCATTGTTTCAGAGTGTGTGTGTGTGTGTGTGTGTGTGTGTGTGTGTGTGTGTGTGTGTGTG
>NW_020664375.1:4344955-4374254 GCF_002925995.2 Terrapene triunguis
GCAAAATTACTGACCAAGTTTTCTACAATTGGTTAATAACATAGCAAAAGCATTCTGGTTGGTTAGTAATTAAAATCACACAAAAAGAACAGGAGTACTTGTGGCACCTTAGAGACTAACAAATTTATTTGAGCATAAGCTTTCGTGGGCTACAGCCCACTTCATCGGATGCATGCAGTGGAAAATACAGTAGGAAGATATACACATACACACACACACACAGAGAGAACATGAAACAATGGGTGTTACCATATACACTATAAGGAGAGTGATCAGTTAAGGCGAGCTATCATCAGCAGGAGAGAAAAATAACTGTTTGTAGTGGTAATGAAAATGGCCCATTTCCAGCAATTGACAAGAAGATGTGAGGAACTGTAGCGGGGGAGGGGGAGAACGGCATGGGGAAATAGTTTTACTTTGTGTAATGGCCCATCCACTCTCAGTCTTCATTCAAGCCTAATTTAATGGTGTCCATTGACATCTGATTTGTGTCCATTTAATCAGACGTCAAGAATTATAACATTCAAAAACCAGTTGGAGAACACTTCAATCTCCCTGGCCACTCTATTACAATCTCATCTCACATACACAATACATGGAGGGTTGACAAAAGAGCACAGAACACCACCACTACAATAGAACACCTGCGGCTGATATGCAGTCAACACACGCCACCCTCTGAAATCTCTCATGCACACCTGACTTCGGTCCATCACCAGAAGATAATCAAGCAATGAGTCTAATGCAATATCATATCTTTACCAGGACTCAAGGAAGCTCGAGGACTCTGGACAGAGTTGCCTGACCACAAACTTCTTAACCTTCCACAAAAAATGTTTAGTATTAGAGCTCTAGCTGACAATACTTTCATTGTCAAAAGAAGTTTCTTTAAGCCATGGCTCAAACAAAACACTCACTTGAGGAAGGCCACACCCACACCAAAACATTGGGGGGAAATATTGATAATTTCTAACAATAACTTTCACCAGCGACGCAAGAGACAGTTTTAATTTGTAGACACGTGTAAACAGCCAAAATGCATCCATAGAAGACACTACATTTCTCACTCAGGAGTAAACCAGCATCTTTATTATCTCCGCAGTTCAACAACAATCGTTCGTATTTTTCCTGTTGTGGCATTTGTATTACCACAGCACTGTTTAGGTCTCCAATTAAATTATTCTACAACTGCTAGGCATAAGCCAAACATTTAACTTTCTGATGGCTATTTTTCATTCATAACTGAGATTCCATTAGGAATAGTAGCACCCAACAAAATACGTACTGTTTGGTAAAGTGCATGCAAGCCTGTCCACCAGCACCAAAATCAATTAATAAAGCAGTTCCCATTTTTGTAGATTTTAGACGAATAAAAATAGTGCTTCCTGTACATACAGAATGGTTTCAGTAGCCCCGTCAATCTGTGTTGGTATATCTGAGAATAGTAGCATTCTACCCACTGGACAGAAAGCTTTTAAGTTCAAGTCCCATTCCAGGACCCAGAAACGTATCAAATTCCAATTATCTGACACAACAGCCTCTGCACTCTTTGAGGTACTGGACTTTAAATTGGCTGTTAAAAAAAAAAAAAAAAAAAGACGCTCTGCTGCCTATCTCTGTCAACTATCTTGGTGCCAAGTACAAACAGTACTTTTCAAAAATGAAGAGCCTGCTATTAAAGCTAACATCCTCCTTTATCAATAAAAACAGGTTTAAAGCACAAGGCTGCATTTGAGTTAAATGAATAATGATGGCTTCGTTTGCTTACCAAACCATGAGTCTAATCCAAAGGCTGTTGAAGTCAACTGAAAGGCTCCTATTGACTTCATAGGCTTTGGATCAGGTCCTATGTTACCAATAGCTACTTACCTCAGCAATTTAAGACATTTTATGTGCCTCATGTCAGACTCAAAACTCAAATTCTGTTCCAGTTTCTTACAAATCACATACGCTTTAATTTCTACTATTTCTGAAGTACTTCAAGAAAATGCAATGAGAAATTCCATTATCAAATGCAGACGTCTAGTAGAGATTGTATTTCAAAGGGTGCACAGATCACATGGGAGCATAATGAAAATCTATAAATGTACATCTATTTTCTCCCATTACATAATGGGAAAGTAGGGGAGAAATCCACAATTGAACTCAAGAACACAATTCATTATTAAACTCAATAATTCAATGTAAAAAATTCTATTTCAAAATTCAAGAATACAATATTTGCTGTGTAAACACCACCACTTCCCCTTTTCCATACATTTTAACTGTTAACTTTAAAAGGCACTCTGATTACTATGATGATTTTTGGGGGTTGATGGGCAGGAGTGCAAATACAAGTACCAAAATACATTTGCGAAACTTGTTATTTTGAACTTTTATTTTAAGCATGTTCCAGGAGAGTTCCTAGGTTGAAAGATATGTTTTGTACCCTGTTATGGTATGCCTCCCTTTATTTGAGATGAAGGGAGAAAGCATTTGACTCATATTGGTTAGTGAGGTCCACACAGACTAACTCATGTGTCAAATGCCTTCTCTATCTCACCATTAAATGCAAATAGGTGAAAGAGAGAAAGGGAAAGAGTAATGATAAAGTAAACAAGCCAAAATCAAGTCAATGCCTCCTCTTGGTTGCAGTAAGTCTTATATGTGCCTGTTGGTGCTTCTTGGGGCAGAGACAGTCTTTTCCATGTGTCTTGTACACTGGCAATCACATTGTGGGATTCTTATAACTAAGAAGATACATTCAGATCTGTTTTTTGATGTGGTACTTTGCCACTTTGGGATATAAAAGAGTCACACACACCGCTCTCGACTTAAATGATACAGTCAGTGATGCTCCTAATTCAAAAAACAAGTCATCATAGAAACAGAAAGACTTTGTTTTTGATTATGCCACCCAGACCGAGTCTGTGGCTATACATTGAAATATTTGGCAATAGCTAAACCGCAAGTATGCAGCAGCACTGTGAGTACTAGCAATAATGTTTGCATTTTGTTTATGTGGAATCCTAACCAACACAACATTGTAAACAAGTGTATCAAAACCAAATAATACCAAAATCTCTAAAATGATTTCAGAAGATACAAATCATGCAATTTAGTCAAATTTGTTCTTTAATGATCTAAACAAAAAGTTTAGAATATACAACCGGTAGTAATTCTGTGTACATCTCTGTATACTGAGAAATGGCATGGAGATGGCAGAACCCTTCCTCTCCCAACTATTGACAGTTCAAGCAGGTTAGGGCTGACACTGCATAAGACTTAGTGCTCAGTCTTAAAGTCTTAATTTCTTGAACTAAAAATCTGAGAGTTGTTATTCCCTGAGGCATGACAAGATGGAATTGTTCCTCAATATCTGCAATCACCTGAATTTCACATTCAATGCAAGTATCCTGTATGTACAGTAATATACTGTGTGCCTTACTTCTTTCCTTCGGGTTCCATGGGGTACTGTACATTAGGCATGAGTTCTTGGTTCATTATCTATCTCAACATCTTTTTGTATTTTTTGTGGCTTTCATAAAGTTTAGTAAAGATTTTATTTTAAAAAAGGAAGACAAGTCTCAAGTTTACTATAGCTAAAGAACTATATTGCTTAATACAAGAAGAGAAGCTATGAAAAATTCTGCCACAACAATACTACAATACCAATACATTTAAACAGACCCATGGCTCAAACCAACTTTTCTGAAAATATAGTTTTGCTCCCTCTAACAGTATGTGTATGAAAAATGCCTAGTTTGTTGGCTCCAAATATAAACACTACTTCCTATCCAATTAACTTATTTAAAAATATATAACTTAATTTTTTAAACTGACAGCCCTACACTGTATTCACACACAAGAGTACATAGAAAAATCCATTTGTGTGTGGATCCATGCATATCTGCGTGCTACTTTGTAAAGCACAGATCTACCTTTGAAATATGTGACTTAGGATGTAGTGAGGCATAGAATGTCAAGGGTTAAAAGGTTGCGTAGAATTCAAAACTTTTAAAGAGATACTGTCAAATTATGGTGCTCAAGTTTGCACAGTCCATATAATATTTGCATTTTCTTCCTTATTAAAACAAAAAATAAAAAATATCAGTTCTTTCCCTTGCAAGAAATGAAAAATATAGCCCATTCATCAGCAACAGTGCACTAGCATGTGTGCATGAAATGGGAAAATAATTGATATGGGGTTCTCAGCTCCAAACAAGGATCTCACTTGCCCAAGGGTGGTCTCTGCCTGAGGGGTGGGGGAAGATAGGGATGGGTGGGAAGAGGGAACACTTACTGTTTTACAGCCGCACCAAGCATTTCCTGCCCCCAATTCCACTTCTTACAGAGGGAAACTTTGAAGCCAGTGGATTTGATTATTTGGGCATATTTAAAGTCTTCTGAACAGCAATGCTCACTTACATGTACCAGGTTCAACCTAATGGGGTCAGGAAGACCTTCTTCCCACTCACCTAACTGACAACTTTCCTTGAGTGCAATTTGCATGGATTATCAGATAGCATTAGCTGTTGGCTCAGTGGAGTAAAATGCATCAGTTCACCGATTTTGAATCTTAAAGCAATTGTGTTAAAGGGTGACTGCAGGGGTGGCAGTGTGTTTTGTTCAGGGCAACTAGTCATTCCAACCTGGTAGGCATGAGTCCTGTGTGCTATGGTTGGATTCCATTAGCTCTTTCTTCAATACACCTCTACCCCGATATAATGTGACCCGATATAACACGAATTCGGATAAAACGCAGTAAAGCAGCGCTCCGGGGGGGGCGGGACTGCGCGCTCCGGTGGATGAAAGCACGTTCAATATAACGCAGTTTCACCTATAGCGCGGTAAGATTTTTTGGCTCCCGACGACAGCGTTATATCGGGGTAGAGGTGTACTTCAAAAGCGAGTAGGTCTCTCCAAGGCACAAGGGGAAGAGTTGCAGAGACACAGATCATCATCATCTAGCAAATAAGGAAGAAGCACCCCACCATGGATGAGCCCAATCTTACTGGATGAAGGTTTGGCTCAAGGTTACCACTAAGGTACCTTTATCTAGGTACAACATTTGGATCCTCTGGTGACAGTGGGACCTTCACTGAGATTTGAGCATGATTGCAGTGGCTAAAGAAGCTGAGTTTGTGTCAAGTTTGATAAAGTGGCAAGCACTGGGCTTTGAAACCAAAGTATTAGTTTGAAAATGTTACTGGCTGTCCCAGAGGTGCCACCCACAATGCTATAAAGATCCATATTTTAAGATGATTGATAAAAAGGGATATCTGCAAAAATATTGGATTGCATTACCTTAAATTGCATTACTGAACAAGATCTTACTTGTTCTTCAAAGTTAACAAAGCCACAACATTTAATATAACTTTCTCATTTCATCCAATGAATATACATGAAATTAAAATCTAAGAGGTTACGGAAAATATACAACTATACAAGAGATGTGAAAAAGTTGTGTAGCTGTCTAATCGGAAAATAAATCTGTGGAATAATGGATAAATTAGGAGTAAAAGAATGACTATACTATTTTCTGTTTTTTTTCCCACCATGTAGTCACCATTCTCTCTGTCTAGCTTGGTGTCCCTAGTCAAAGTAGTACCACAGATGGTAAAAAGTCAAAACAAAAACAGAAGAAAAATGCCTAATTACATCCCTCTGTAATATTCCTAGTTCACTGTATTTCAGGATAAATGAATAGTCTTGACTAGCTCTTTAAACCTTTGGAGACAGCACACCAAAATAATATAAATCCTCTGAAGCATTCATTTGGCTGATAGTTTGAACAGTGCCACCTTAGACAACCCGTACAGATCCTAGTTTATTCAATACTGCCCACAGACTGTACCCCCAGGTATATAAACTTAAGTCAGGCAGTTCCAGGTATAAGGATTGTTAAACCTTTGAATAGCAGACATACAACACGTTAAAGTAAAATGCATCAAGGTAATACATAGCATTCACCCGTATCAATAATCCTGAAGGCACACAGTTTATAAAACACCACCCCACCCACAACCTATGCCTCTAACTAAAATACATTTCTATTTCCATCCTACTCATCATCTATCTTCTAACAATGCAGGTGAACTAAAGTCAGTTAGTTATATAGGCAAAATATATCCCAACACTTCAAGAATCTTTTGCTTTCAGTGCAGATGACACCTCTAGAGATTTCACTGCACTGTGATTTGTTTCCAACATATATTAGACATTCTTGGAAGAATGCTGGACATATAGTCTACCACCATAAAAGTCTTCTCTTTAAATATGTATGTTCATTAAATTATTAAAACAAGCTTGTCCTGATGTTTAAATGTAATACTGTTCCCTAGTTAGCTGTACTATATCTGAAATCCCAATGTCCAACAGAATATTATTTTGCTAATACAACGTCTATAGCCAGTAATGATTGCTTAGCTTCAGTCAGCTCAGATTTTAGGTTTACTGTATGACATTACTCCTACACAAATACTACATCCCCTATGAGTTTTGCAATCTCACCTCAATGATGAATGTTTATTTTAGTATCTAAAAAGTAACGGTGTATTTTGTGAAATGTCTAGCCATTTCACAGCATCTATATATTTCCAATAACCAAAATAGCTTTCCAAGTTTTTGCTGCTATATGAAAACTAAGAATATGCAGGAGCCTGATGAAAATTTAGTGACACTCAAATTACATATTGGATACCTCAACTCATATATAAATGGTTACCACTTTCCTTTTCCAAATGTCAAAGAAATGGCAATTCATTGGCAGAGTACAAAAGACTTGGGTACTTCTGAAAATTCTGTCCTTTGTCATAAATTCTTTGGCAACCAATGCCCTGCTCAAGTAAGAAAATCTGACTTGCTCCACCTCAGAAGTAAGTTTCCTATTGCTTGTACAAGTTCCTCTCTTAAAAGGTGACTCTCTCACTGCCTTCCCAAAGAAGCAGCATGTGTCACCAGGCTACCTACTGACAAAACACATACACAAAACAAGATTACTAAAATAAACTAAATACTACAAAAATGCCATGCTATTTTGTAATCTTGTATTTAGAACAGCCATTTTAATACTTTAATAGGAGTATTAATATGAAATCACACTTCAGGCATATATTCTTTGTACACTTTTCCCCTGAATTTCAGGAAAGGTGGGAAACGTACAGGTCTCAAAGAAAACAGCAACGGTGTACAATCAAGAAAAAAATCCATCTCTAAGTTTTTGATTTTGTTTTTACATTTTCCATAGAAAAATAAGTGTGGATTCACCAACAGCTTCTAGCATTAACACACTTACTGGTTATAACATACACATTTAAAATATGTGCTTCCCTAAAAATACGCAGTACAAGTTCTACAGGAGTTGTTAGAATACCCTCCCTCTCCCCTTGTGCATAACACTCTGATCCATTATTACTCAAGAGAGGTCATGATATGCATTAACATTTATAAGTTGGCAGCTATTCAGGTTGTCTGCCTAGTAGCTGGCTAAATGGACTTTATTCTCCATTTTGATAGACTTGAGTGAACTATCATTAAAAAACAAAACAATACAGAATCATTTGTATTCCTAGTTTCACTTTTCTCAAATCCATGGTGCATTGCAAACATTTCAGTGATACAGAAATAATGGATAAAATACTCTGTTATTAGTTTCTAATACAGCTTTCAAATATTTTAGAGATCAAAAATAACGAACAGCAGACAAACAACAATATTGGGTAAACGTATATCTGAAAAGTATTTTAAATAGGAAGAATATTTCCTCTAGTTAGAGGCAAATTCTTGTTACTCCTTTAAAATGAGAAATGCTATGTGCTTCAGGGGAGAAAAAAAGAGACTAGTAAGAACGAGCTGTTCACCATTTTTGAGACAAATACTTTAAAAAATACTGCACACAGAATACATTCATAACTGCACCAAGACACAGAGAAGAAAACTGAAAAGGAAGAAAAGATAATTTGTGAAGTTTTGAATGAAACTAAAAAGGGACAAATCTTACCCCAACATGTTACTTTTGAAGCTTTTTCCCCCAGAAAGTACTTATGTGTAAAACATGAATAAAGTTAATTTGCAATGGAAAGGATTTGAGAACCAAAGTACTTCATTTCTGCATAGGAGTTAAGATTTAATGTTCCAACAACCTATAGTTTTTGCTAATAAATTATTTCTATTTTTACACTGAGGCAAACTATAAGTTTTTAGATTTAATGCAAGATTACTAGCAGCAGTTGGCACAAACCCCTGAACAACATTGTGGGCTGTATCTTTAAAAGGTGTCAGAGGAAAGGCAGATGAAATGCTGTAATCTCCACCCACTGTCGTTTAAGAACAGCTGCCTACGCACTCCACACACCCAGCATCCTGCAATCCGCCCTTCTTTACAAACCTACTGCATTAGGCGATGGAAATTCAGGATATACAACCACAGTGGCCCCCGAGAAGTCTGTAGCCAGCGTACCACGCAGCATTTTTGTGACCTCTACCCACTTGGTCATACTTCCCCGTTATATCCTGTGAGTGGGCTGTCTAATGGAGTCAGTGCTTCCCACAGCTCTACCAGACTGCAGAAACCGCCCTTATCCTGGAAATTACAAACCCCGTTCTTTTAAACATTCCATTCTCCTCTAACACCAGCAGGGTTTCCTGCTCCCCTCCCCTTCCAAACAACAGGTCTTTCAATGTAATTCTCCTCCCTGGTAACACCTTTAACTATTTAGCACAGTGCTTAAACTTTACCTCCCTTAAAGGCACATTCAGTTTCTTTGGTAACCTATATGCTTATAGTATACTTATATACACATACACTTATGAAAGCAATCAGTATTTAACACTGAAGTTCTCTATTAAGAAGTTTTGTGCATGACAACTGCTTACATTAACAATTCAGCTAATCTTTAATAAAGAATCCAATTTTACTTGCTGAGCAGAATTCCTGTTGCTAAGAAATAGTTCTTTACTTTGGCTAAGTCTTTTCTGACAACCTTGGAACAAAATCTATCCATTATCTTTATTAGTAAAAGATCCTTATAAACAGTTGTAAAAGGATTACTTTAAGTTAAAGGGAAAAATATTTAGTTTTGGCACCTAATATTGTATCAGATACCCAATGGCATGATAAAGTAATTGACATTATGCAAAATCTCACATTGCAGAGCTTTAACTTTGAAGTTTACATTCAAATGAGAGAGCTTTTTGAGGAGGAAGTTGACGAGGGGCAATAATTGTTAAAGTATAATTGGACATGGCATATATTTCATATTTATATATTTACTACTAGTGAAAATGGTCAATACAAAATTCAAACTAAGTGACCTTTTAAATTCTAGGGGAGAAAATAAATTGTCTTATTTTCTTCAATCTCTAACTGGTTTGATATAGTCCTATTCATATCCAGTAGCACAGTTTCAGCATAAATGCATCCAAAATGCAATTAAATAGAATTGCTTATTTTGGGGAAGATTTTCATAGTCAATTTTGGGATTTGGCCTCTCATCATGTGCCATCTTCCTATGGATTGATATGAGAGAGCAAGAGCACATACATTAAGCTATACAATAACAATTCCCACCAAGAACCTCCTGAACAGCGAGCAGCAGCCCTGTCTTATTTGGGTAAGAGCAACAATTTTTACTACACAGATGAAGGTACACAAATTTCAGGCTCACATGCTCATTAAGCCACAGTAGCAGAAGATGAAATGTTTGAACTCATTTGTTATACTCCTGAATTGTAGTATCAAATGAGCTCCCAGGTATTTAGGAATTGTAAAAATGATGAGAAGAAAGTGGAATCCCACCTCCTCCCCTCAAAATAAATAAAAATTAAAAAAAAAATCTTAAATTCTGAATCCCTGCATCTTTCAGAATTTGTTACAAAATGTTCTTGCCAATGTAACAAAATGGAAAATTTGCTATAAAAAAGGTTCCTTAGCTAAACAAGAGCTTGAAAAGTGGTATGCATACAGTATATTATATTTATACAAACTATATTAACATGTCAAAACTGTATTGTTTTTTCTGTCATTAAGTTTAAATGGAACAATATCTCCAAAATGTTCAGCTTGATTAAAAACTTGGAACACGATTTAGAAAAGGGTCCTAAGTGCGAGGTTTCTCATCACCTCTATTAAGATGTCATCTCAATCAGCTCCAACATGTAGAATAGGTCCCTATTTTGGGGGTTTCCCCGTTCTCTCCTTCAAAGAGAGATTAAAATGAAAATGATCTGACTCTGACAAACTACCAATATTTAAAGAGAAGAGTCAAAAGTAAATTCCTTGTAAGAAGGTGAGTCAGAACTTTACCATAACATGAGCAGTGGTCTGAATGCATAGAGTAAATCTGATGGCTGTACCATTTCATTTGCAGCATATTTTTTCATTTGTGTTTACACTCTTGTTCAGCCTTACATTATTAAGCACGGAGCACATATGCATACACACAAATCTCATTTTGTGGAGGAATTCTGCAATCCCGAGTACTGGAAATTTTCTGAATCTCCCTATTCAAATCAAACATCAGTCTCAGATCAAAATAAATCAGAACTACATTGAAAGCAGAAATCAATGGTATTTCATTGAAGGCCAACTATGTAGTTAGCAGTGATATGAATTTCAACCAAGCATCCTAAGAAATGCATTTACTAAAATGAAAGCAAGAGAAAATAATATCTCAATGACTGCAGTAGTTAGTTTAAAAGTTCAAGGAAAAAATAGTGCTTTTCAACTCTTTTTATATAGCATATGAAGTATCATTTTCTTTTTTTGTAGGCCATTTTCATTAATACAATTTTCATTAAAGAAAATTAAGTGTAGGATGATCAATAATGTCCCCATCCTAGGGCATTATTACAAGTTTGTTACAAGGAGGAGGGAGAAAAATTGTTCTCTTTAACCTCTGAAGGTAGGACAAGAAGCAATGGACTTAAATTGCAGCCAGGGAGGTTTACAGTTGGACATTAGAAAAACTTCCTGTCAGGGTAGTTAAGCACTGGAATAAATTGCCTAGGGAGGTTGTGGAATCTCCGTCATTGGAGAATTTTAAGAGCAGGTTAGACAAACACCTACCAGGGATGGTCTAGAAGATAATACTTAGTCTACCATGAGTGCAGGGGACAGGACAGAAGGACAGACGACCTCTTAAGGTCCCTTTCAGTCCTACAATTCTATTATATGAGTACTTTAAAAAAAAAGACAGACATCAAGAGAAGTATTTTACAGTATTATATTGATCTCCTTTCTTATCAAAATGTCAGCGAGATTATATTAACTTTTTCCAGTTATTTCTATACGTCACACAGTGTTTGAGATCAGGTGTGCCAGAGACTACAAGTGGCCCAAACATTTTACAGAGGATAAGCAGTTTGAGGAACGCGTTTATGCTTGTTGAAACCCTTAGCATACCGGTCAGAAAATACATTCATTGTTACATCTTTTTTTCTTTATCACTGACAATTTATATTGCCCTAGTGTACAGTACTTAGACATTGGGAGGACACCTTATGTGTTTGGTGGAGTTGTTGTTTGCTGAGTCCTCCTTTACCTCAGTTTACATAAACCACAGCAGCCTAAACTATGCTGACCTCCTTTGTAAAGTGCTTTGAGATCTCCTGATGAAAAGCACTATGTAAAAGCCAAGTGTTGTTATTATTACTGTAACTTGTGTCAAGGTGTTGCATACCATGACAGGTGGAAATAATGGAAAGGGAACAAAGAGAAATCCTATACAAGCAATGCAAATGGAGTAGCATTACAGAAAGTTTAAGATTTTCAAGAAAAGATTTCCATTTCCAGGGTGCTGCAGAAGTATGATTTATTAATACTAAATTCAGTTCAATTTTTTCCTTCCCAAACTCAACTGAGTATCCTGACTGCGTAACTGATGTGCAATGAGTACTTTCCATTGAAATATAAGCATGTTGTGGCAGGAATTAGTCTCTCACTTCTAATTAATGGCTTGTCATAAACAATGATTAAATATCAGAGCTCATCACCATTTCAGAAGCTTTCTCCTACTCCCATAACTGTAGATGGAGTAGTAAGGAAGAGAACTTTCTTTTGCTAATTATATTTTGCTATTTAAGTATTTCCCTTCTCAAATGTTGAAGGGGTAGAACAAAATTAATCCGGAAATTGTTTAACACATGTTGGTGTTAAACATTAACTTAAAACTGTTCAGTCAGAAAGCTTTAGAGGGCTGTACAATATGTTACAGTCCTGTACATTCTTGGGAGTTTATAACTGAAAAACTTGTTTGTTCTTCTACCATCCATCTTAAGAGACATTCCTTCGGTATACTTTTGCATCAATCTTAATTTTGGTTCAAGAGTAGTAATGAGGTATAGCAATAGATATAAACAGATTTCTTTAAAAGACATCTTTCATTGTTTCAGTATGGAAGTGCCAGTTTTCATTGTGAAATACATTTTAAATAAAAGTTTACATGTAACTCAATACTCCATTTAGGATATTATAGGATCATGCAGGATACACTTTCATACAAGATGTTGATATAATACATACCATTGTGGAAAAAGTGGTAAAAATTAAATTCAAAGAACATTTAAATTGCTAAAACTGGCACTGATTTAATCCCAAAACTGACTAGAAATCTAGAACATAGATCCTCACTAATTTTAAAAGTTCTTGGCTTAATTTTAAATATTACATTTCAAACCTTACTCTTAATGTAAATTTAGAAGTAAGTTTAATAAAGTAAAATGCTTTTACTTTGCAGTAATGCAAATACTTCGCTAGATGGCGTTCTACTTTCTTCCACAAAGGTATAAAGAGGGCAAAATACTTATTTGTCAAAAAATTAGGAGATTGACTCCACTTTTACTAGTTATTTTTGAAGCTATGACAAGAAAAAGATAAAATAATTAAGCACATTTAATTAATCTTAATACAGCCAACAGGATTAATATGTAAAGAAAATGGATTTATGTGTTCAAAATAAAATATTTCTTTATAAGGGATTTAAAAACTAAAAAATAAGAATACTGCATGGCGATAGGAAAGCCTCCAATAGATTTGATTCATTTTGGATAAACACAACGAAGTTTAGAGATTTATCTAAATTGTTCCAAAATATCTGATCATGACTCTTTGGGTCCAGAAAATTGGAATGGAAATTTCAACCCAGATTTCTGGTATTTCTGTTTGCAGACCTTACTGGAACTAGTAAAGAGACAGAGGCAGACTTTTCACAAATATCATGGTAAAAAGTTATCCAAACATTTTTCAACTAAAATAAACAAACATTCAACTTAAATGTTGGACAAAGGATTTTAGTTAATTCTTATTTTCTCAAAATGAGCTTATCATCCATTCCTACATTGCTATAGTTTTCCTTTCAAATACAACTAGTGTGTGCAAGAAGTTGCCCCCTCAAAAGACACATACACAGAGACCAGGTTTTGCTCCCACTGTCATCAATGATTACAGGATCTGGCCCTTGAGGAGCATATATTTTATATTGGACATTCTCCAAGCTAGATTTAGACAACAATCTGAACAGAAGTAGTACTTGACTTGTTATAATAACCAGAAACAAAAACAAATCATCCCAATGTAAAGAGAGACTCTTTAAAGAGGTTTTTTATATTAAAAATGTTATACTGCTTCTATGTACGAAAATGAATCTCTCCATATAGAAAGGTATTAAGAAATTATTTCAACCCAAACTATATGCTTACTCAATATAGCTATTAAACATTGTTTTCTCCATTACTTCTAATGTGAATCTAAACCAAGAGCCTCATGTATGTGTGTATACATACTTATATAGACTCAGTTTCTCAATTTAAAACAAGTTCTTTTAAAATCAAATAATTTTAAACTAAAGTAATCCTGATAATTACACATAGGTTACAGAAAACTGAACTGAAGTGTCCAAAACCACAAGATAAAAGTAAAACATTTTAAAAGCTGTATTCTAGTTTTAAAATCTAAGATTAAAGAACGTCATTCACCGGAAATACTTCAAGCAGGATAGCTCTCTTCAGACACGCACATTAATATTAAAACATGAATAAAAGTTATACAATGTGGTACCTAAATTTTACTCAGTTGCAAGATAGGTTATCGTCCCCCAAATCAAACAAATCTGAGATTATGGACAATCAGGACATTAAAAACATACCATAGTTCAAAATTCAACCTACAATGACTAACAAGCTTTAAGCCAAGTAGACAAGAAAATACAGCAAGGAAAAATTGTTAACCCTTTGAAATATCTTCATGTTTACCCATTTCTAGATTTGCACTTCTGTTCTTATGTTACTAATGCAGTTCACATATATAACGATGTGCAGTCTTGCTTATACCTGTGTGCCAAAAGAATTTCTCCAACACACACAACCTATAGACAAGTCCACCTGCCAGGAATTCCCCCAAGGAGGAGAACATGAAGTCTGATAGAATTTGCATCACTTTGGTGAGGATTAAGCAGAGGCAGAATTGGTTATACGAACTTTGACTACTTTCAAACATGGTGCCTGATTCCTTAGGCACCCAAAACCCTCACTGACTTCCAGTAGGATTTCTATAGCACTGGGCACACTGAGGAGGCAGCACATAGCTGTACTCCCATATGCTTTGGGTGGGAAGAAGATGACTCACTTTTACACATCTTTTAATGCATTTAGATAAATCTGTCTTTGCTCATCAGTGTTATTTCATGGTCTGTGCACTTCACTGATCACCCGCTACCCTTTGTCATGCTGCCTCATGGAACCTTTATTTTCTCTCTTATAGGACATGTCTGGAATATTTCAGTAGACATCCATCTGTAACCAATTTACCAGTAAACAACAAATACACATATCTACATTTATATGAGACACAAAAACTCCATTGGGGATTAATAGTTAATGGACATGGAACCACCACTACACTTCTTATGATTACCCACTACCCCATGCTAAACCATCTTTCTCAGTGATTAGACTTCAGTTTCTCTGAGGCATCCAAACATCATGTGTCATCACAAATTCCATTACCCCAGCCAGGTTCTCATAAATAAAAGCAACTTTTATTGGCAACATCACGAGAAATTGGGAATATGATCATTTTTATCCTCTTTGTTATAACCCTCCAACCTGCCTCAGGTAGATAACTGATCTAGTATTACAAAATAAATAGTTACACAAGAATAAGATCCCCAGTAAAGTATGGAAATATTAACTACAAAACAAAGTCTCTCTTAACCTAAGGACAGTGCAGGGAGATTTTCAAAGGCCTAAGTGGGCATAGGGCACCTAACTGCCTTTCATGCCTTTAAAAATCTCCCCATATGTCTTTCAATCTTGCAGCCTGTCACAAGTCCCATGGAAGTACCTAAGACTCATTGGGCATTTTCCTTGCTGGTTTGGACTGGAAAGGTATATGGCAGTCATAAGTTAGCATAAAAATTATCTGGCATATATCGAGTTCATATTGGCATATAACAACATAACTCCTGAATATCATAACACATTGATATCATAACAGCCATCTGTCACATAACTGTAGTGTGTCACTCCACTCCCCCCCTCTCTTCAGTGGCTTTTGTTAAATCAGTTTTGGAGGAACTACCAATTTTGACTATTCTTAAAATACCAGACTCTAAATACTGAGGTAAAAAAAAAATACATTGAAAAACCCATTGCAGTTTGATTGTTTAAGATGTCAAATCCATCTGACTACATGTTTTGTATCACAACTGACTGGTTAGTTGGTCACCTCCAGGAGATAAGGAATGAAAACTAAAGGAAGGGATCAAGGTATTTAGCACAGGTGTTTCTGTAATTTTGATACAGTGTGAAAATTCACTATGCTAAATGGTGCTTGCACTCACTTTCACACTTGATGCATTCTGGTGCAAGTACACTAGGCAGTGAGAAATCTAGCTGACTGGTGGCTTCGTAAAGGTTTTTTCCTTAAACTTAAAAAAATAAAAAATGTGATCGATGGTGCAGCACACACTTTTTTTAAAAAAAGTGAGGGAAATAGTAAAGAAGACATTGTATACAGTTAAATTTAAAATGTAAGGAATACAATCTAATAACTATGCATAAGGCCAACAGGACTCAGATATAAAGCACAAGAGAAACCTAGCCCATGAGGCATTCATCCCAAGATTGACTTGTTCATCTGTCACATACTTAGCTATTTGCATTCATCATTTTAGAGACACTGAAGTGAATGAGAGGCTTTCCCTTTTAGTCATCATATAAGGGAACTAAGGAACAAGGATGCTTTCCAGTATTCCAAAATGGGTGGAAAGACACTCTCACTACATGCTTAAATGCTTGGCAATTTCTATTTCTAGAGAGGCATTCAACCCCAAATATATATAAAAAACCCATCTTCCTAAGAAGGAATGGAGTTTTCTCCTAAATTGTCGCACTGTTCCTGTAATTTTTTTTAATGACTCAAAGTTCAAGTATTTGGGAATTCCCCTCTAAACACGAGTTTCTGACAAACGTGCAGTACAGCAAGTAATGTTATTAAAAATGTAATAGCATGCAATTTTCATGCAATACCCAGAACTATATCTAGTAACATACAATAGGTCTTTTTCCCAATAAAGCTTTTGTAGGAATTATAATTAAAGACAGATTTTAACAATACTGAACAAGTCTGAACAGCAAAAGTGGTAGCACTGAAAGAGACGGTCTGAATACGCTGTATGCCAAAAATCAGTCAGGATTAAAAACAAATACAGCCATTTTCCAAACTTTTTTGTGTGCAAAATCTACATCAGAGTAGATAGGTTCACCCTTACCTGTGTTCTGAAGTACCTTCTCAGTGGGCTAAATGATTAGTCATCAGCTGATCACCTGACTAAAGCCTAAAAAAAAAAATCAGCTGACCATTTTGCTAGCTGGCTTCAGCTTAAATACTAGTCTCCATAGCACTTTGTCATGTGAGTCAGGACAGAACCAGCTGTCACTGCTTCAGAAAAAAGGGAAATGGGCCCCTCTGTTCCCACCTCCTTCCTCTCTCTCTCTAATCCCCCTCCCCTTTCCATTCTTCAACTTTGCTCACTCACTGCCTGACTGGCCCCGCGGGGTCTCCCAAGGGAAGCCACATTCCTCAACATATAAGCATTTCCCCCTATCTTCAGGTTTCTCAACAAGCTGCCTATACACTTTTTTTTTTGGGGGGGGGGGGGAGGGGGAGAAAGAAAAACAAAAACAAAAAACCCCCCAGAGAAACAGAGAAAAGGCACCACATTCCACAACCCTCAGTCAGCCCTGGCAGGCTATGAGGCATTTTCAGTCACACAGCACAAAATGCATTAGTCAGAGCTGAAAGACCACACACTTTGTACCACTACCATGCTCAGAGAGAATGGTCTGAGCTAAGCTACAGGAAAAAGGAAAAGAGGGGTTCCCATCAGTGTTTTCATTTTACATAAAGTTTCTTCTTAAATATAAGAATAATATTGAGGGAAGGGGGGAGAAAAAAAGCTGACATCCACAGCAAATGGACTCGCTTAACGTCAAAAAGCATTAAACACTGCCTGTTCATATAGCCTATAGTTTACGTAAATAACTCCCCCTTCAACAGAATGTATTATTCCAAAGACTGTAAGACATTATCTAAATCAGAACTTCTATCTCCCTTATGGTTTGTTCATAGGAAATAGAAGCCTAGAAAAAGTGAAAGTAATACTGCATGATTCAGATTCTCCTAAACCACATATACTTTTCAATTCTAACCTTTGTCTTGTTCAGTACTCATAGTTTGCAACTAAATCCAGTTACGACATTTCTTTTCTCTATTTTAAGCAGCTTCAACTCTCTCTGTATATAGAGAATCTGATCAGAAAGGAATGAGAAAAGAGAGAGTTCAGTGTAAAAAAACCCATTCCTAATCCAAATGATCTAATCGTTCATCCATCTGCTTACTGCTTAACTCCCTCCCCTCTCCTTCCCTTATCTATTGCTTCAAGGCGTTACAGCAACACACATACCAGTTTAGGAGGAAATGCCACTTTTTATCACCCTCTTCAGAAAGAACTTGAGCACATGTTGTTGTCCATTCACAACAGTACCATGCAGCCCCCAGCCTTGAATTCCCCACTTTGAACAGGGACCGTCCCTAATGTGCCCTGCTAGACTCACTACCTTAAGTCAGAGTCAGAAGGGGGAGTGCCAGGGGAAATCCTCAACCATTAGCACTGGAATTTCTGCTTAGGAAAGTCCATACTTGAAGTATGAAAGACTGATATTAGATATCACAAAGAATACCACTTCTCTGTAGGCTCAGTGGTTATTTTATACTTCATCTTGGGGAAAAAAACTGTTAAAAGAAGAGTCAGCTTTAAGAAAAACTATAAATATATATATTTATTTATAAACAGCAATATTTTTCAATGTTTCCCTGGCACACATTTATATAAACAAAAATACTGAATTTGGCATAGTTACATGTAATTTAAGTTAACCATTAAACATGAAAATTAAAGTATTCAGTGGAATGCCATATTTTTGTAATAGAAGTGAGGGGGAGCATCAAGAAGAGAGGGCAGGGAAACATTTTCTCAAAATGTTATCAATATATATTGGTTTCCAAAACAAATGGTAGCTGCTGATATGCAGCATTTCAACAAAGGAAAGCTATCGCAGAACAGCCTCACAGATTTAACACTGTCTATTATAACAAAAGCAGTCAAATGAATAATTCATGAGGGGAGGAAGAGCCCTAGTATTAAAAGGAACCAGCTATTTCATGAATTGTCCTAAAGCTATACCCCTTTCACACCCAAATTCCTCTAAATACTTAACTATTCTTCATTTCTCTATAGTAATATTAACTAGTAATTGTCAGAAACAGCATTTGGACCAATTACACCTCATGACATTGATGTTTATGAGCAGAAAGAAATGGAAGTTACAAAGCAAGCTAGAGGAAAACAGCCTACATCAAGCTTTCATTATGATGACAGAAATATAAAAATTTAGGAAATATTGAACTTAAGAGGTTTTACTCAACTGCATTTTCTATCCTGGAACAGGAATAGTAATAATAATAAATAATAATAATAATAAATACTTTGCCCTTATACAGCACTTCCATCTGAGAATCTCAAAGCACTATACCAGGGGTCGGCAACCTTTCAGAAGTGGTGTGCTGAGTCTTCATTTATTCACTCTAATTTAAGATTTTGTGTGCCAGTCATACATTTTAACATTTTTAGAAGGTCTCTTTCTATAAGTCTATAATATATAACTAAACTGTTGTTGTATGTAAAGTAAAGTTTTTAAAATGTTTAAGAAGCTTCATTTAAAATTAAATTAAAATGCAGAGCCCCCCGGACCGGTGGCCAGGACCCGGGCAGTGTGAGTGCCACTGAAAATCAGCTTGCGTGCTGCCTTTGGCATGCGTGCCATAGGTTGCCTACCCCTGCACTATACAAATATTAATGAATTAAGTTTCACAACACTCTGTATTAGGGACAAATATAATTATCCCTTTACAAGTGGGGAAATTATCCGTTTACAGGAATATTAAATGATTTGCTAAAGGTCAGACAGGGAACCTCTGCCACAGAGCCAGGAAGTGGATCTCCTGGCTCCCAGTCCTGTGCCTCAATCACAAAATCACCTTTCCTTCTTTTCACTAACAAATTATTAAGCAGCAGCAGCTCACAGTTCAGTATCACTGCAAACAGAAACCAACTTTAACCCTGTAAGAATTGTAACTGTTAAGTTATTTGGTGCAAGACTAAGAAAAATTGGGAGTGAACCATGAACCAGATTTCATGCCACAAGAATTTGTAAACTAAAGAAGTCCTGAATAACAAACAAGTTTTTGAGTTTATGCCAGTGGAGCAAGGTACTGTTGTTCATGTTTGTCCATTTCCCAAGCAGTGACATGTTAGTAACCAACTTTTTCTACAGGAGCTTTGGTACAGTACAAGACTTGGATGAACTCAAATTCAATTCTTCCAACTTCAATCCATACGTGCTACATGCTGGGCATGTGTCTGATTAAATGGTAGCAAATTTGTTAAAACTGGTGTGCACAACAAATTCTAGATGTAGAAGCTGTGGCTGAAATCATGACACTGAGCATAAGTTAATAAGGTCTTTCCTGGTGTGGATAATAGTAGACACACCAATTAAAACTCATCTAAAGAAGTATAATGAAATAAGACATACGGAGTCTTCTGGGAATATTTTTAACTGGGCAGCTTGTTTCCCCAGTCCCTGTAGATACTTTTCTAGTGACTTTTAGGCAATTGCTACCCAGATGGGCATATTTCTTTCTTGTATCCTGTTCTCAAGGCTGATGCTTCCCGAATATGATTTGGGCTGGAAGACTTCTGTTTTGGCAGATACTTCACCCTTCCTTCCCCTCAAAGCTACTCTTACAACAAGTCTGTACAGGAATAAACAAGTCTTCTTTAGTAGCTAGAATAACCTGTGCAGCAGAACACATTTTTAGTTTCTAGAGTCCTCTAGGAACTGAGAAGGACTGGACTATTTAATTAAAACAAGAAAAAAAGAAAGTAACACATAGCTATTGATATATAACTAATATAGTTCAGCCAGCTCATAGTGAGCCGTTTACTATAACAAAGGTCCTATTATGACAAATAGTTACTAATGGTTTGGTAAACTAATGGCAGGGGGAGCAAGCGAGAGAGAGAGAGAAACAAAATGTGATATGGCTATTACAACAATTCTGGGAATTGGTGGGGAGGCTTGAACGTTAGAATTTTCAGCTTGCACCACAGGAGTGACAAATGTGGCAGAAATATTCAAATTTTTCAAAACTCACCTTCTTCAAAATATCCATCTAGAATAAGCATACTGGATAAATTCTCTTCTGAAGCATACTGGTGCAGGTCTATTGAGATAGCTGCATCAAATTTACATCAGTGGAGAATTTGGATCATTAATTCACTACCTAAATGTAGAAGGACCATTAATATTGATATTCAATGTGTCTTGGAACACCAGAGAAGTTCCAAAAGACTGGAAAAAAGCAAATATTGTACCAATATTTAACAAGAGTAAATGGGATGACCCAGGTAATTACAGGCCTGTCAACCTGACATTGATTCCGGGCAAGATAATGGAGCAGATGATATGGGACTCAATTAATAAAGAATGATAGGAGTATAATACAATTAATGCCAATCAACATGGGTTTATGGAAAACAGATCCTGTCAAACTAACAGTTTTTTAAATAAGATCACAAGTTTGTTTGATAAAAGTAATAGTGTTGTCTATGGTCCAGCATGACATTTTGATTAAAAAAACTAGACAGATATAAAATTACATTGGCACCCATTAAATGGATTAAAAGCTGGTTAACTGATGGGTCTCAAAATGTAACTCTAAATGGGGCATCATCATTGAAATGGTGAGTTTCTAGGGGGTCCCGCAAGGACCGGTTCTTGGCCCAAAATGATTTAACACTTTTATTAATGATCTGGAAGAAAATATAAAATCATCACTGGAAAAGTTTGCAGATGACAGAAAAATCAGGGGTGTGGTTAAATAATACAGAGGACAGGTCACTGATTCAGAGTGATCTGGATCCCTTGGTAAGCTGGGTGCAAGCCAACACTGGGTGTTTTAATATGGTTAAATGTAAAAATACACATAGAATGTATGCTACACTGACAGGATAGGAAGCAGTGACTCTGAAAAAGATTTGAGGGTGTGGTGAATAATCAGCTGAACATGAGCTCCCAGTGGGATACTGTGGCCAAAAGGGATACTGTAATCCTTAGATGGTAAAGAGGTTATTTTATCACCTGGTGCAACCACTGCTGGAATACCGTGTCCAGTTCTGGTGTCCACAATTCAATAAAGATATTGATAAATTAGAGAGGATTTAGAGAAGAGCCACGAAAATGATGAAAGGATTAGAAAACCTGCCTTCTAGTGATAGACTCAAAGAGTTTAATCAATTTAGTTTAACAAAGACAAGGTTAAGGTGTGACTTGATTATAGTCTATAAGTACCTACATGGGGAACTAATAATTGATAATGGGCTCTTCAGTCTAGAAGAGAAAAGCATAACACAGGGGTTCTCAAACTTCATTGCACCATGACTCCCTTCTGACAACAAAAATTACTACACAACCCCAGAAGGGAGAATCGAAGCCTGAGCCTGCCCGAGTCCCGCCGCCCTGGGTGGGGAGGCCAAAGCCAAAGTCCAAGAGATTCAGCCCCAGGCGGGGGGCCTGTAACCTCAGCCCCAACACCCAGGAATGAAGCCCAAGGGCTTCGGTTTTGGCCCCATGCAGTGGGACATTGGCCCCAGGTCTCAGCAAGTCTAATGCCAGCCCTGGTGACCCCATTAAAATGGAGTCATGACCCACTTTGGGTCCCGACCCACAGTTTGAGAACCGCAGGATAACACAATCCAATGACTAGAAGTTGAAGCTGGACAAATTCAGACTGGAAATAAGGTGTAAATTTTTAACACTGAGTAATTAACCATTGGAACAACTTATCAAAGGTCACAGAAGATTCTCTATCGCAGACAATTTTTAAAATCAAGACTGGATGCTTTTCTAAAAGCTATGCTCTAGCATTATTTTGAGGAAGTTCTACAGCCTGAGTTACACAGGAGGTCAGACTAGATGATGACAGTAGTCCGTTTTATCTTGGAATCTATGAATATATGTTTTGAAGAGCAATAGTCTTAAATAAATGCTTTTAGAGAAATAGTGGCAGATTAAAAAAAGAAGACCCCTACTTCTATCTGGAGATGGATGGAAATGAAGAATTCAAGGAGCCTTGCACATAAGCAGGGGCTGGGCAAAACGTGTCTCTTCCTCTCCTGAAGTACACCTCTACCCCGATATAACGGGACCTGATATAACACAAATTCGGATACAACGCGGTAAAGCAGCGCTCCTGGGGGGGCGGGGCTGCGGCTCTGGCGGATCAAAGCAAGTTCGATATAACGCGGTTACACCTATAATGCAGTAAGATTTTTTTGGCTCCTGAGGACAGCATTATATCGGGGTAGAGGTGTACAAGGACTTCATGAGGATTTTGCTACCTCCATAGCAGACAGAGATAGCTGGGAAAAGAAGGTAGTTTGTGCTGCATCTTCTTAAAGGCTAGTAGAGTTCCACTATACTCTTGGGATTGCTGAGGAGTGCAGTGTCTTAAAAGCACACTATAGTTCTAAACAAAAATGACTAGCACTTTTAAGCATATGCAGTCTAACATGTAACAGGGCACAAATGAACACTATATCCAAAGAGTCAGTTTTTGACCAAGCAAGATAAAAAGTCAAAGAAATGGAAGCAAACCAAATTTTCTCAAAATCCAGGCATTATATCTCTGACCATAATGGTGAAGTTTTGAAGTACACGGATTTTTCTTCTGAATTATATTCTAACTAAAAAGATACTTAAAAGTCTGATTGAATGGTGCTGCAAATCTCAGCTCCTGGATGTACATTAATGTACACAAGTTATGCACATAGAATGTTTACAGACTTTTAGACAGGGTGTGTCTGACATGTTCTCTCACAATAGTTTTCCAACATTTTAAACATGAACACTGTCCTAAATCTTCTATAGCAATTTATTTCTAGAACCTCTTTCAGTTCTTGTTTTTTCAGTGCCAAAGCAGTATTGCATGGAGCAGGGAATGCAACATTAATACAGGAATTAGCCACAGACTTTATGCTATTACACAGTATCTGTGAAATAATTAATAGTAACTTCAAGTATATATTTAGAGGAAATAATGAGGAGTAGTTACTGGGGACTGGCTTACCAAAATAAAAGTAATTTGCACTATCTTTGTAGCAGGAAAGGTTGTAAATTAACCCCCTCCCTCACTCACAATATAAGCATATCTTTTAAAATGGTGAGCGAAGTTGGGTGACACTTCAACGGAGGTGAACTTTTATGTCATTATCAGCACCTTCTACTTTTTACTTTCATTCCACTAGACTTGATTAACTAGGTTTTATTATCCCTCCTTGACTCAGAGATGCTTAGGTTTGTTACTGTCCCTTTGAAATACCAGAATTATTTTTGGAGTAGAATTAGAAAGGTATAGGTAAATTAACTCTTAGTGCACTTCCACTACATGTGCAATGCTGTCATGTTTTTATTCATTATCCTCACAATGTAAGAAGCTCCCCAGCTTTATTTGGCATTTCAAGAAGAGAGGGTTGGGAAGGGAGAATGTAGAGAAGCTTGACAAAAATGATTTAAAAAATATTGTTCGCAGTTATAACTACAAATACTGAAGTTGTTTAAGCATGTGTTTATTGGATGGTCCCATAATAACAACACGCAGAACAGCAGAAGCAGTGACTGCAGCAGCGTTCTCTTTTTAATTTGGGTTTGACTGATGAACCAGTAGCAGCATATTCTTTGATAGCAAGACCCACAGGAAAAGCTGTGGTTAACTCTCTCATGTGATTTTCCCTTTTTCCATCATCATGTCTGACATTTTAGAGACTGAGTTGTTATTAGCTAGACCTTTTGGCAATAGGGTCAGAAAAATAACTTAACTGATACACAAAATATGCAAACAAGTCATCAGATGTAAGTGTCAACATTGTGATGGGACTTGATTGTTCATTTACTCAAATGAGATGTGGGCGGAATGTGCCCAGAGTCCTATTCATACTTTTATGCTAGGCTGACCAACAAGGGCATTTTGTGACTCCCACAAAGACCAGCAAGAGAAGTTTAGCACACCCAAGCTATGGGCTCAAAATCCCAAATAATTTTTTTAGGGCTGTCAAATGAGTAAAAAAAAAAAAAAATCACAATTAAATGTGAGATAAAAAAATAGTCACAGTTAATCACAATTTTAATCGCACTGCTAAACAATAATAGAATACCAAATTAAATTTATGATATTTTTGGATGTTTTCTACATTTTCAAACATATTGATTTCAATTACAATACAAAATAGTGTACAGTGCTGGCTTTATATTATTATTTTTATTATAAATATTTTCACTGTAAAAAGATAAACAAAAGAAATAGTATTTTTTTTCAGTTCTCCTCAAGGACTGTAGTACAATCTCTATTATGAAAGTGCAACTTACAAATGTAGAATTATTATTTTTTTATACGTAACTGCACTCAAAAACAAAACAAAGTAAAACTTTAGAACCTACAAGTCGAAGCATGAAGGGGCATACAAATATTTAAAATATCTGGCACATCAATACCCTGCAACTCTGGCTACAACAGCACCATGTGAACGCCTGTTCTCACTTTCAGGTGACATTGTAAATAAGAAGCGGGCAGAATTATCTCCCATAAATATAAACAAAAAAGTTTGTCTTAGCGATTGGCTGAATAAGAGGGAAGAATGAATGGACTTGTACGTTCTAAAGTTTTACATTGTTTTAGTTTTATTGAGTGCAGTTATGTAAAAAAAATTCTAAATTTGTAAGTTGCACTTTCAGGATAAAGAAATTGCAGGACAGTCCTTGTATGAGGAAAATTGAAAAATATTATTACTTTTTTTTTCTTTACAGTGAAAATATTTGTAATAAAAATCATATAAAGTGAGCACTGTACACTTTGTATTGTGTTGTAACTGAAACCAATGTATTTGAAAATGTTGAAAAACATCCAAAAATATAAATGTAAATTGGTATTTATTGTTTAATAGCACTATTGAAAGTGCAATTAATCACAACTATTTTTAATCAAATTTTTTTTGCATTAATCGCTTGCATTAACTGCGATTGAGAGCCCTAAATTTTTTCAGTGTGCCCTTCCCTTCATATAGGGAGACAAAGATGTTGTTTGCACCTGAGAAACATATGAATCTTCCATCAGAAGGTGATGCTACCTATGTTAATACAATAACACTATACGTAATGCACTATTTAAGTAAATATGATGCTATGCTACTATACTAATCTATGTAAGTGGAAACAAGCTATAAAACCTAATATCTATTTTGATAGTACCAACTAACTGAAAACTTTTCAGTAACTGGTACTGCAAAAATAAGTAAAAGACAGTTACCTTTTCTGTAACTGGTGTTCTTCGAGATGTGTTGCTCTTGTCCATTCCATATTAGGTGTGTGCGCTCGCCACATGCACCAGTGCCGGAAATTTTTCCTTCAGCAGTATCCATAAGGGACCGGCTCTGGCGCCCTCTGGAGTGGCGCCAGCATGGCGTGGTATAAGGGCCGCTGCTGGCTCCCCCCACCCTCAGTTCCTTCTTGCTCGAAACTCCAACAGTGGGGAAGGAGGGTGGGTTGTGGAATGGACATGAGCAACACATCTTGAAGAACACCAGTTACGGAAAAGGTAACTATCTTTTCTTCTTCGAGTGCTTGCTCATGTCCATTCCATATTAGGTGACTCCAAAGCAGTACCCCTGGAGGTGGGTAGGAGTTCACGGAAGTGTAGATTGCAACACAGCTCTGCTGAACCCAGTGTCGTCTCTGGTCTGCTGAGTGATGGCCTAACGAGCGGTGAACGTGTGAACAGAGGACCACGTTGCGGCTCTATAGATGTCCTGGATAGGAATGTGCGCCAGGAAGGCCGCCGAAGACACCTGCGCTCTAGTCGAGTGGGCTCTGACAATCGGCGGTGGCGGAACCCCTGCCAGGTCATAACAGGTCCTTATGCATGAGGTAATCCAATTAGAAATCCTCTGCGAGGACACCGCGTTACCCTTCATCCTATCCGCTGTAGCGATGAAGAGTTGAGTCGATTTTCGGAAAGGCTTGGCACGTTCTACGTAGAAAACCACGGCCTTCCGGATGTCCAGGGCATGAAGACGCCTCTCCTCATTGGTCTTGTGCAGTTTGGGACAGAACACTGGGAGGAAGATGTCCTGGTTCATATGGAAGGTGGAGACCACCTTTGGCAGAAAGGCCAGGTGGGGCCACAACTGAACCGTATCTTTGTAGAAGACTGTGCACAGCAGTTCTGAGGTCAAGGGTTTAATTTCAGAGACCCATCTCACCGACGTCATCGCCACCAGGAATGCGACCTTCCACGACAGGTGGGAAAGGGAGCAGGAACCCAGTGGCTCAAAGGGTGGGCTGGTGAGCCTAGAGAAGACCAAGTTAAGATCCCACTGCAAGACAGGAGTCCGTACCTGCAGGAAGAGTCTCTCGAGCCTTCTCAAGAATCTGACAGTCATGTCATGGGAAAACACCATCTGTCCGTGGATTGGTGGGTGAGAAGTGGAGATGGCCGCGAGATGTGCTCTAATGGAAGAGTGTGCCAGGCCCTGGTTCCTCAAATGGAGCATGTAGTCCAGGACAGCCTGTATGGAAGAACTCAAGGGAGAAATGCCATGCTCGGACGCCCAGCGGGAAAACCTCGACCATTTCGCCAGGTAAGTCAGTCTGGTTGAGGGCTTCCTACTCCCCAGGAGGACCTGTTGGACTCCTTCCAAAACAGGTCTGTTCCTTTGGGTTCAGCCACGCAGCATCCATACCAAGAGGTGGAGGGACTCAAGGTTGGGGTGTAGGAGAAGCTGTGGTCCTGTGACAGCAGAGCCAAGCGGTTGGGCAGAGGCCAGGGAGGGGCCACTGACAAGCTCACGAGCATGCCAAACCAAAGTTGGCAAGGCCACGCCAGGGCGATCATGGCAACTTGCGCTTTGTCACTCTTGATCTTTGCCAGGACCCTGTCGGTGAATGGAATCAGAGGGAACACGTACAACAGGCTCCCTGGCCACGACAGGAGGAGGGCATCGGAGAGGGAGCCCTTGTTCAGACCTTACTGAGAGCAAAACCAGCGGCATTTCCTGCTCTGTCTGGTAGCGAACAGGTCCACTTGGGGAGTTCCCCACCTTTGGAAGATCATGCAGGCTTCCTCTGGATGGAGCGACTACTCGTGGTGAGAGGAGAAGTCCCTGCTGAGCTGGTCTGCCAGTGTATTCCTGACGCCGGGAAGGTGACAAGCTTCCAGATGGATTCCGAGGCTGATGAAGAAGTCCCATAGACAGAGTGCCTCTTAACAGAGAGCCAGCGAGCGCACTTCCCCTTGCCTGTTGATGTAGAAGATCGAGACTGTGTTGTCCATCAGGACTCATTCCACCTTGCCCGTCAGGTGGGGCAGGAGGACTCCATATGCCAGCTGGACTACTCTGAGCTTTTTGACATTTATGTGCAACTTTGCCTCCGCCAGGGACCAATCCCCTGTGTCTGGAGGTCGCCGAGATGCGCACCCCAGCCGAGGTCCGAGGCATCCCACACCAACTCGGTGGAGTGAGGGGGGTTGTCGAACAGAATCCCCTCCAGGACTGTCCTGCGGTCGGTCCACCATCCCAGAGTTCTTCCTGGTTGGCGTGTGCCTTAGAGGGTCCGTGCCAATCTACCGGTGAGATATTCCTCAAGTCCCTTGATCGGTGCCTCTGGTGTGGGGACCAAAGACAGCTTCACTGAGCCTGCCTCTCCCATCCAGAGGCATGATGGCTGTGGCGAACACTGGCAGGACGTCCCTCTCGATGGGGAACGATACTGGTGAGGCGAGGACACATGCATAGGTCCCAACGCGGGTTTTCCCTGAGACAGGGGTCCCGCAGGAGCCGGTGAGGGCGGCACTGGGAGTGTCAGGATCTCCTGAGCTACCTGAAGGGCTTCGGGCGTCGACAGCACCTGAAGCTGGCCAGGGCCTGCACTGCTATCTGGAGTCGGAGGCAAGGCATGAGATGGGCTACAGCGCCCGACTTGAGCTGGGGCCTGACTTCCCGAGGGGGATGTTGAGCTGCCCGACAAGGGTCTTAGCTCATCCCTTGCCCTCTCCTTTCCCTTGCAGGAGGTAGGAGATCTTCCCCTCCCAGTCTTTTTCATGGACGGCACCGGGGGAGCACTGCGCATGGAGGCACAGTGCTTGGTGCGGAGTCTGACGGCTGCTTTGGTGCTGGAGTGAGTGCTGACTCCATTAGGAGCGCTCTTAGACAGATATCATGCTCCTTCTTCATCCTAGGTTTGAAGGACTTGCAGATACAGCACATGTCACCTATGTGCCCTTTGCCTAAGCATCTTAGGCAGCTGGTATGGGGATCACTGACGGGCATAGGCCGTCTTAAAGCCTGGGCATGCCCCGAGCCCCGGCTGGGTCCTGTTCTAGACTAATGGAGAGTTTGAGAACTACTAGTAAGGGTAACTAAGAAAATTACTAAGTATGTATAACTATTTTACAGGATTTCCAAGTTTGCAAGAACAGAGAAGGAATCAATGCTAGCCAAAGCAGCATATGTTCCAGCACCGTCACTGGTGGCAAGAAAGAACTGACAGTGGGGGGAGCCAGCGGCACTCCTAATACCGCGCCATGCGGGCACCAATCCAGAGGGCGCCAAAGCCGGTCCCTTACAGATACTGCTGAGGGAAAAACTTC
>NW_020664375.1:4374354-4469520 GCF_002925995.2 Terrapene triunguis
AAAAAAAAAAAAAAAAAAAAAAAAAAAAAAAAAAAAAAAAAAAAAGCAACTCCTCTTTCACATGCGACTATATAAATTTTTTTTATAAGGGGCCAAATTCTGCTCTCAGGACTGCATACACAGTTCCCATGAAAGTGAATGGAAGTTCCAAGTGCATGAATCCAGGAACAAATATTGTCCCATAATTGTTTGAAGGAATATTTGTTTTCTTCTATGCTACCATTTTTATACTGACCCTTACACAGTCAGAAAAACTCAAAGGGAAAGTCCTATAGTGATGCCAAGGAGGCGGAATGAAGACAGAGAAGAAAATGGATTTTTAGGGGCCCCTTACCTGTTCTTCTCACTCAATGCTACCTACCTCAGTAAGACAGCTCATGACTTAAATTCCACAGATGACCCACATGTACACAGGCCAAATACTGGCAATCAGGCTGTCTAATGTGCAATCTAGGTAAACAGATTTATCTGGACCCAAATTATTAATTTATTAAGTGTTACAATTTACAAGCATCAAAATTCTGGATGAGAATTACAACTCCAATTATACAATGTAATGGAACTGTATCTAAAAAAATAACCTTATTACATAAAATTAATGTGTGTTTTTATAATGTTCAAAGTTAAAGTTTTCTGGTCTTAGAGACATCACCACTAATTTCTATCTCAAAATTTTCAAAGAATTATTTCAAAAGCTTGTTCCTTTACGAATGGGAGATGTTAATTAAAATTCAATCAAATAGCTTGTTCACAGTTTTCATGGCTAGAAGCCCAATGTTTCTCATTAGCATGTTACTAGTTAAATCAAGTCCTATTTTATCTGGGAATCTTGGGAATGAGAAAGAAAAGGAGGAACCTTGACAAACTGAATGAAAGCCAGAACGTTTTACGTAAGTGGGGGTTGACAGTCCTACAAATGCAGAGTGCAAATTTTGCATGTTCTAATCTTTAACTAAATATAATCCATTCACCATATGTAAATACTAGGACTGAAAGCTATGTTTCTTATAGAGTGTGTGATAAACTCTACTACTTCTAATCTACGTCTTGACAGGTTGCTAGTTAAATGAACATAAATATGGAGTAGTCAAAATGTGAATGACATAAATAGTCCAGACAACCAGCTTTTAGTAACCAATTTTACTCAATTTATTTGAACCACGAGAATTAAATTTTGGTCCCTGCATAAGTAGTATAAGTCACGTGCCAATAATTTAATTTAATACTTCGGAGGAATCTCTTGAGATCATACATTGTGTTTTGTAAGGGAAAAGGCTACATGATTCAAGAAATACTAGGAAGTCTAAATATGTGTTACACACAAAGCTACATTAAGAATACATTATAAAGGTTGAAAAGTCAAGCTCTTAAAAATTAGAAAATGACAAAATTAAGATTACCAGTGCAACAAAATTGAGATTACCCTTGTGTGAACGAATTATGATACAGTATTTAATTACACGATCACAAACTATTTTTTCCACAGGAACCCCACCTCATTCAGTGTGCAAGATGGGTAGTGCTCACTTTTTTAGCCGCTGTTTTTTTTTTTTTTTTTTTTTTTTTTAAATCCTTGGGTGGCCCCATGCCTCAGTTACTGCTCTGAAGACAGAGAATTATTTCCTCACAGGCTTTCTATGGTGCTCTTCCCTATTCTATCTGAATGCTTTACCAACATTAATTAATGAGATTGGGGGTGAAGGGTTTATCCCCATTTTACAGATGGGGAACTGACACGCAGACAGATTAAGGCAAAAAGTATCCACTAATTTTGGGTATTTAATATGAGACACCTAGGATCTGATTTTCAGAATATTTAGCATTCTATCGTAGTTTGTATGTTTCAAGTACAGATCCCATTGACTTTAGGTTCAACTGTGAATGGTCAGCACTTTTATAAATCAGACTTAGTCACCCAGAAAAAGCAGAACATATAATTAACGACAGCATGTGAAAATCCTGATTTAAGTGACTTGACTAGCACCACATAGGAACACTGTGGAAGTCTGGGATAAAATCCAGTTCTCCAGGGCATCATACAGCCATCTTAACCATGAGGTCATCCTTTCTTTCCTGCAATTCCCTTTCTCATTCACTAAACACCTTCCAACTTCTACAACAAACAGGAGTCCTACAGACTGCAGCCTTGCTCGCTAAGCATAACTGATTCATCCCCAGTGTAGGTCCATCCTATTCACTGAATGAGGCAGGCATCCTGTGGAAAAAGTACCATGTGATCATGTAATTAAATACTATATCATAATGTATATGTGAATTAACATGTTACAGGCAAACTTAATTCTGCCATTTCTTAACTTCTGAGTTCTTGATTTTACAACCTTAATAATGTTATTTTAATGTAGATTTTTTTTGGTTTAATTTCCTAGGTTTTTAAAAAGCAAGCTGAAAATAAATATTCCATCATGTGGAACCATACTGACACCTACATAAGTCATCAGCAGAGCTGGAACCTTTAGATCCACTGCATAGATATCTGCTCCTTGAGCTAACAGAGTAACTGATAGCAACTGTAGGTTATCATCCTCCCAGTGGACCAGCGCTAGAGGAGAACGATTTTACCAGATATGTGCTGACAGCAGAGGAATGGAGAAATTTAGGAATCTTGGGTTCCATTCAAGGTTCTGGAGAGTAGTATGCTCTAGTCATCACAGACTTTTTAGTCCCTATTTCCAATAAGCCAGACCCCCTTGGCCTCATCCCCTCCAGTCTGTCACTCTCATAGTTCCGTATTCCTCTACTCCAGTTCCTCACAATCCCACAGCTACGTGTCCCAGTCCCAGACTCCACCCCCTCAGGCCTCCCATCTCGGTCCCAGTCTCCCTGCACAGGCAGTCCCGGGTTCCCTCTTGGGGCTCCATGTCTAAGTCTTCCCTACTGCCCAGCTCCCATTCTCCCTCCCCAGACTTCTCATCTTAGGCTCCTTGTCCCAGTCTCAGTGTCCTTGTCCAGCCAATTTCAGTCTTTCCCCCTCCCTCTGTCCCCCTCTGGCAACTCCTAGTCCCAGTCTACTTACACTGTCACCCCTTCAGCCTCCTCCACTCCTCTCCAGGATTCATCTTCTTGTCACCTTTATATTCAAGGCCAGTCAGCTTCCTCCTCCACGCTGCCTGGGCGCCACGCTCCCTACTCTCAGTTCCTGTGTTCAGCACCACAATGACCCACAGCAGATAGGAGCACTAATTGTTGTGAAAGTCCTGCTCAGCCCCTGTAGCCCTGGCCTGGAGAATGCTCACTGCAGATGCAAGCCTTGGAGAATTTAGCTGCCAAACTCTAACAAGTCTCTACTGAACAAGTTCAAACTGCAATTTTTCGAAGGCTTATATTTAGGCCAAATTTGGGTGATTTTTCACAGGGATGTCAAAAGGCACATCCCTGACACAAGCAGAACCTTCCTAGCAAGTTTCAAGTCCCTGTTCCAATGCATGAAGTTGCTAGAGTTTCTTAAGAAAATGGTTGCAAATTTTTTTAACCTTGGGAAAACATTTTTCCCTAATCTTTTTCTCTGAACCATTTTACCTGTTTTTTTTCAGGAGGCGGGGCAGGGAAAACACTACTGAGGCAGATACCTGGCATGAAAAATTTCAGCCTGTGTGGTTAAAGTTTGGCAATGTTTAAGCAATTGAAAAGAGGGTCTTATAATGGGAAGTGTCAGGCAGCCTTACATTTAGGCAGAGCTACCAGCCCCATCTCTAACAGGGCTAATTAACTCAAAACATTGTCTTATGAATGGAATTCCATCAGCTAGAATCTTGTTACTTCATGGACTACAGTACAGTCAAACCATGCAGCTTAACAGGGCATTGGGACTGAAGAGCTGGCAGACAAATAAACAAACACAAGAAAAATAAGACATTTTTCTATTGCATCTGCCTCTCTCTTGGTCCAGGAATACTGCCTTTACATTTCCTCACTGGCTCTCCTCTCCTACTGCCCAGTAAACAGCCACTGCTCAATCCCTATTCCTACCCTTTCCCTGCTGCAGATTCCTCTTGTTGCCTTTGCTCAGTAGCTGGCTCGGCGGCAGCTGACTAGAGAAGATAAGTAGAGTACGGATCAGCCCGTTCGGCCTGGAGGCCTAGCTCAGTCCCTGTTTCCATCAAGTGGGGGAGAGGAGGAAGATTTACCCCAACAGCAAAGGAAATTTAAGTGCCAATTCTGAGCTGCAGCTGAACTGAGCTGAGCTTTTATGACCTTGCACCTCTGATTTTCAAAGTCAAATCAGTCATGGGGAGATCAGAATCAGGCCCTCTGAGGCGCCTATTATTATTATTCAGCTATTTGTAAAAAGCTGATTTACAAATGAGACTTACACCTCACATTTACAATATAATTTAAATGCACAGATCCGGCATATGGTTTAATATTCACAATCTGCATTTTTGAAAAAGGGAACTCTTCACCCATATCCACAAATTAAAAAGAAAATCTTCCTCCTTCTATAAATAAGAGAAGAGTAAAAAAAAAAAAGGACAAAAATCTGTTCTAGCATTCCTGTTTAAAAAAATAAAAGCCAAATATATTTTGTAATATTGCTTCAGCATAAATTGTTCCTACTTTACAGAAATTTCTCTTAGCTGGAGACTAACAAACAAAATGCAGTTAAGAGCACAACACAATTGCTGTCTTTTAGTCTTCTCCGTTTTGTGTAAAATACTTTGCTACCCCAGTCTCACTGATCCTTGTTGTGTTATCCATCTTGCCTTTAAAATAAAATACTTGGTTACCATAGCAATACTTTCCCACCCTGATATTATTTCCCGCTGGCTTGTTCTAGGTTTTTGCACATAGCAACCACAGATATCCTTGTTCCAAACTATCAACCTCTTCTTGGCAACTCTTAGCAAAACAAATGTGCCTGTAAACTACCAACTATTTAGCTTCATACAAGACTAATACCATGATATATATTCTGAATAAATACTTTAAGCATTTAAATTGTAAAATTAGTCTGTGGTAGCCTGACATCTGAAATATCAGTATCCAACCTGTATCTCTCATTTGCTACAGAGTAATGCATCCAAGTCTCCCTAAGTAACTAGTAAAATCTGCAGTTAAGTGTTTACATCCTCTCATTATCACTAAACCTACATCTACACATTTAGTTCACATTGCATGGCTATGTTTTTACTGAAGTCAACCTACAAGGAGTATCACAGATTCCTGCTATATCTAACAGGACTTCAGCTTTACAAACATAGGTTCTGAGTCTGCAAATATGCACGTGCTAAGCATGCAGGAAGTCCCATTAAGTCAAAATTCAAGCACATGCTTAAGTATTTGAAGGACTGGGGCTATTGAGGATGATCCTGCAAAGACTTATGTATATGATTAACTTTACCCATGTAAGTAGTCATATTAAGACTACTCACATGTGTTATTCTTTGCAGGATGAGGCCCAGAGGGAGTACAATGAAAGGAAAAGCCCATATCATCTAGTCAAGAATTGTATCTAATCAAGGATTCCTACCTTTTAAAAAGTCTTATAACACCTCAATTTGTAAAACCAACCCTTTGTTGATGGTGCACCATGAAGCTTCTGAAATCCCTTCAGTACTATAATGAACTTTTCTGACTTCCACTGCAATACAATACATAAAATTGTCAAAGAAAACGTGGGAAATCTCTGTTTATGAAAAGGAGACATTTCTGGCAAGATTCTCAAAAGACTAATCTTTGGAGTCAATGGACATTTTTCATTTTATTCCAACAGTATTTTTACTATTTGCTGAACATTTTCCTAAGCTTGTTTGGATTTTTTTAAGTAGCTTTATATAATTCCACAGCATATATACTAGAACTAGCATTTTCTGTATTAACTCTATACCATTTGGTTATCTCAGATATGTTTGCTTTTTCAGTCCACTAAAGATCATGAATCAAGAAATAACTTGGTACTCACGTATTTATTGGTATAGTGTGTTAATGAATAAGAATTCTCCCATTCTAACCATATTTTGGAAGTCCCCAGATTTTTCCCATTACATATTGTTATAATGAAATTATTACCATCAGATTTTAAGTAACCACACACATACTCCCACACACTAAACCTGAATCTAGTTCTGTATGAGGGGCATCAGGGAAACAGTGGATCATAGAATAACAGAACCGTATGATTGGAAAGGACCTCAAGAAGTCATTAAGTCCAGCCCCCTGCACTGAGGCGCGACCAAGTAAATGTAGACCATCCATGACAGGTGTTTGTCCAAGCTGTTCTTAAAAAACATCCAATGACTGGAAATCCACAATCTCCCTTGGAAGCCTATTCCAGTGCTTAACTGCCCTTATAATTACAAAGATTTTCCTAATATCTAACTTAATTGTCCCCTGCTGAAGATTAAACCCATTACTTATTGTCCTACCTTCAGTGGACATGAAGATTAATTGATCACAGTCCTCTTCCTTACAGCCCTTACATATTTGTCTCCCCCCTCCCCCCATACTGACTTTTCTCATGTCTAAACATGCCCAGATTTTTTTAGCTTTTCCTCCTAGACCAGATTTTCTAAACTTTTTATCATTTTTGTTGCTCTCCTCTGGACTCTCTCAAGATTGCTTCAGTTAGTGCCTTAAGTACCCTAGGATGAATTTCATCAGGCCCTGTCAATGTGAATACACCTAACTTATCTTAATATTCTTTAACCTATTCATTCCCTATTTTGACTTGTGTTCCTTCCCCCTTGTTGTGAATATTAATTGTGTTGATTAACTGGTCAAGTGAAGATTGAAGCAAAACAGGCATTAAACACCTCAGCCTTCTTGATGTCATCAGCTCTTAGCTCTCCTTCCCCGCTAAGTAGAGGACCCACTCTTTTCTTTGTCTTTCTCTTGCTCCTAATGTATCTAAAGAACCTCCTTTTATGCCCTTTGCAAGGCGTAACTCATTTTGTGCCTTAGCATTTCTGATTTTGTCCCTATATACGTGTGCTATTCTTCTGTACACCTCCTTCGCAATTTGCCTGTTTCCACATTTTTCAGAATTCCTTTTTGATTTTCAAGTCATTACAGTGCTTCCAGTGGAGCCATATTGGCCTCTTACTATTCTTCCTATCTTTCCTTCACATCAGGAAAGGTTGCAGTTGTGAATTTAATATTGTCTCCTTGAGAAACTGCCAGCTCTCCTGAACTCCTTTTTTCCCTAGATGTTCTTCCCATGGGAATTTACCTATCAGTTCTCTGAATTTTTAAAAGTCTGCTTTTTGGAAGTCTATTGTCCTTATTCTGCTGCTCTCACTCCTTCTTTGCCTTAGAATCATGAAATCTATCATCTTATGATCACTGTCACCCAAATTGCCTTGAACTTTTGGATTCACTACCAATTCCTCTCTATTGGTCAGAATCAAGTCTAAAATAACAGTTCTCCTGGTTACTTCCTTCATTTCCTGAAACAAAAAGTTGTCCCCATTACATTCCACTAACTTATTGGAAATTTTATGTTTTGCCATATTACTTTTCCAACAGATGTCTGGGTAGTTAAAGTCCTCCATTGCTAACATGTCTTATGTTTTAGATATTTCTGTTATTTGTTCTGAAATGCTTCATCACCTCCTGTTCCTGATTTGGTGATCATAGTAAACCCTACCATAAATATCACCACTATTTTTCATTTATCTTTACCTAGAGACATTCAACTGGTCTGCCTCAACTCCCTCTGTACCTCAGAACAAGTGTATATATTCTTGATGTATAATGCAACACCGCCTCCCTTTTCCTCCTGCCTGTCCTTCCTGAACAAGCTAGACCCCTCTGTACAAATATTCTAGTCATGAAACCTATCCCAACAACTCTCTCTGATGCCAGTTAAGTCATAATTTAGCTTATGTACTAATACTTTGAGTTCTTCCTGTTTATTCCCATATTCCTTGCATTTATGAATAGACATCTAAGATATTGAGCAAATTCCCCCACTGATTTCCCTCTTGTTGGTAGTGCAGTTAGGCTGGGACATCTGGTCAATGGGTTTGGAGAATATGTTAAATAAATGTAGCTCATACTAAATAAATTCACCTTTCACATTTTGCTTAAGTTTATACGTTCTTAGTCTATGATTGCTTCTCTGAGTGAAATTCTGGCCCCATTGAAGCAAATAGGATTTTCGCCATTGATGTAACGGAGCCAGGATTTTACCCCAGGTCTATCAATAAGTTTGTGTAGTACTTAATCTATTACTATTCTTTGTGCTGTGGCAGTGCCTGAACAACCCAGGCAGGATGGGTCACACTGTGCTATGTGCTGTATAAACACAAGAGACAGGCAGTGCCCTGATTAAAGTATTCTGTCCTGTTAACTAACGGTGATATATTCAAAGGAAATGGAGGGAAACAGCCCTGTGTCAAAAGATTGAAGTGGTCCAATATTGTACTTGTAGGTACGAGTAAAAACTTGTAGCTAGACGACAAAATTGGGTCTTTTAGCTGCTGAAAGGATTTTAAATTATTTTATTTAAAATTATAAAATCAATGTCATCTACCTTCCATCTCCCAGAACCTGAAATACCATTTAAAAATCCCTGTTGTTATTAAAGAGTTTTCTCACAAAGGGATTTCAGGAAATTATTCTTGCATGCCCAGTTTGTTTTTAAAGTGCCTCAGCACATATGGTGTTACAGGCACCTTCTAAATCTATGCACCTATCTATTTTAAAATACACTTTATTCTTCCACAACTTTCAGCTAACTAGGTTTATATCCTGTAGGTTCTGAATTAGGCCTATCATACAGTGGAACCAGCTGGACTCCTAATAGGTTTGAAAATCTCATAGCATAATACCAACTTCTTTGTATGAATATAATCTCATTCTGGTCATCATCATGCATTACTTTCTCTGGAGCCATAAACAGCTAATGTTTTTGAAAAAGGAGCTAAACAAATTAGGTACTGTAGATTACTTGGATCAGAAAAAGGAAGCATGACAATACAGTGACTTTTAACATTACTTCTACCCAAGAAGGATAAGGGAAGTTGTTCCATTTTTAAAGTCCTTTTTACTTTTTGCCTGACAGAGGCATATAACTCAGTTTTATGAGCAACACTCACACCTAAGTCTCTTAAAGAGAATGTAAATTGTTTTCTATGGCTTTTTCATCACTGTTCAAAGAGGAACAATTCTTTTTATGCTCATGTTAATTTTGTAATCTTTCAGACTGATAAAACTTCAGATATTATAACAGATTAAGTGGAACAGGACATCACTGGCATACCAAAAAAGATTGTGTTGAGCTCCATCATTGAATATACTCAATATTATTGCATTACTTCAAGTTAGAATCCTTTGCACACCAAAGATCATAAATAACAAGGAGGAAAGTGAACAACTGTGCTTTTTCTCTACCCAACTGAAACAGGGCAATACATTTGTTAAATTCTAGCTACAAGTTTCTTATATATTGATTGAATCCAATAGAAAAAATAAGCAACATACACATTTGTGTTTTTGTTTAGTTTTATAAGGAGACTGCATTTCACCTTATCAAAAGCCTTATGAAGGTCTGGGCTTCAGATGACTCAATAGTCCAACAGGTCTCATTTATGGTTTATTCTACTATCTAATAAATCCCTCCTTGCCATAACAGCTCTCCCATCTTGAACATGAACATTTAGTTAATATTTTCTCATGCCTTAAAGGTGAACTTTTTGGAAGGTTTTAGAGAGAAGGTGGATTAAGTAATATCTTGTATTGGACCAACTTCTGTTGGTCAGAGAGACAAGTTTTATCATTTTAATTCACCAAAGTAGTACTGGATGTTGTTGGTTCTTTATTTGGTTTAAGAAAGCAAAAGAATGTCAGGAGAGGAGCTGAACTGAGCTGTTGAGAAGTGTTTATTTTTCAATTATGTATTTTAAGTCTTTCAGGCCAAAAATCTCATACCTATACTTATGAAGGCGAATATAAAATTTTAATGTAAAATGAACTGGCCCAGGTGCTTTCCTTGAGCCATGATGAAATATAGCTTTAGAAACTTCTGAAGGAGTTAAAAAAAAGTTAGCTCCAATTTCTCTTCTAGTGTAAGGATAAGTAAATTCAACAAACCAAAGTATTTGATTCCTGTTATGGATATTTGAGATTCAGATGTATATAACTAGCCTTGGAAGGATTAGATTTTTTAATCAGTAAATGTCAGTAAACATCCATTTCACCGTACACACACACACAAAATATTGCCATCAATGATAATCTACATTTATAGGTAGGCAAAGTAAGAAAAATGCTGCTTGAGAATTTATTCAAGTTTAATTTAAGGATATTTACTTTGTATATTTTGATGTGATGTTGACAATTTGTATTTTAACAGCTATAAAGCTTTAACTTTTTGATTGTCAATATCTACTGTCATTAAATAATTATTGTCTGACTCCCTCTATTATCTGATACACTCCATAATTTCCCACAACTGTGAACATTTAAATAGATGCAAATAAAAAAATACTTAAAAATAAACATCTATATTGTCCATCAAAATTATAAAATAAAAATCAAATTCTACCAATCCTATAACAAAATGGTGAACATTTTATTAATGTTGTGTATCTGTAATTTGCCTTTTTATCCAATAGATCATTAATTACAGAGTTTATTCTTTCTTGAGTTGCCAAGAATGAAGTTCTCTCTCTACCTCTTATACCTCATTAATACGCTTTTTCGTTAATAAATTTTTTTCAGAGGCTAATTGCCAACATGTAATGAATATTCACCTCTCTTTATATTATATATATTTTTCTAATTGGTAAAGAGTCTGAAGCTTTTCTTAAAAAAGTGACGATCCTATGATGGTCATCCCTTAGATTTTATTTAAGCACTTCCCCATAAATTGGGGACAACCTACTGTATCAACATTAGTCTATTCATAGAGTTTACTTTTTCCTTTATATTTTTTCTGAAATATCTTAGAACTCTTCATTTTTCTGCTCAGCTATAACTGAAACCTGTACAGCAAGAGTAACTGATCCAATAATCACCGAGACGGAATAAAGTGTTGATGACTTGGGAATGAGAAACAAATAGTCCTCGAGTGAGCTCAGTGATGTACATTGTATATCTTGGAGAATGAGGGGAATGTGCTCTCACAATAAATCTACTGGATTTATATTTTATAATTTATTTATACAATTTCTTTAAATTTTCTAATAATATGGGAGGAATGTTCTAAATTATCTTGCAAAATAGAGGTTAAAAACCTCTTACTAATAAATATGGATACTGTAACTCTGCAACTTATAAAAATAAATCCCAGAAGCAACATGACCTGTCCAGGTTTAGAAGATAAATATTAGACATTGTGAATATATTGTTTGTATTAGCATGTGCCATCATACAATATACAAGTTTATCAATTCTTGCCCCAATTCAAGCATCCAGTTAAGTGCCTTGCTAAGTGCTTTGCTGAACTGGAGCCTTTAATTGTATTTAAAAACTAAACAAAGAGAGAGAAGGCCCATGCATTAACAATTCTACTGAAAAAGATCCATCCTCCTTGAAATCTGTCAATTCTTTACTTAAGTGTGTATCATGTTAGAAAATATCAACATTTTATATATATGCACATACACACATACATATACAAAATTTTAAGTAATTATGGTAAAATATGAAGGTTACAAAGTCAAAAGTTAGCAAATGGCATAATGAAGGTTGCCCATGCAACATTAATTCGGCCCCCTTTTGTGTATGCATAATGTCTAATTAAATGATCACATTCCGTTTTTTCTGCATCACTCAATGAACAGGAAGGCCCATGTTCACTAAATGGGTAGTTACTCAATATTCCTTTTTATCCTTATAAGGTGTGGGGTCACACAATGAATGACTTACTGCACATTGCCCAAACCCTGTTCTAATTTTCTCATGGCCTCAGATGTCTCAAACTGGGCACCCAGAAAATGAAGAATACAGTTACCAACGGTGAATATTTTAGTTTAAGTGACTTGTCCAGTACCACATACGAACTCAATGGCAGAGGCTGGGATACAATCCAATTTTCCAGGGCAGCATTCAAATACCTTAGCCATGAGAGTCTTCCTCTTCCTGAAATCCCCTGCCTCATTTCACTACACACATTCCAACTTTTTTCAGAGTAGCAGCCGTGTTAGTCTGTATCCGCAAAAAGAACAGGAGTACTTGTGGCACCTTAGAGACTAACAAATTTATTAGAGCATAAGCTTTCGTGGGCTACAACCCACTTCTTCGGATGCATATAGAGTGAAACATTGAGGAGATATATATACACACATACAGAGAGCATGAACAGGTGGGAGTTGTCTTACCAACTCTGAGAGGCCATCCTTGTAACAAAGCCCGATGCCAACTCCGTCCACATATCTATTCAAGTGACACCATCATAGGGCCTAATCACATCAGCCATACCATCAGGGGCTCGTTCACCTGCACATCTACCAATGTGATATATGCCATCATGTGCCAGCAATGCCCCTCTGCCATGTACATTGGCCAAACCGGACAGTCTCTACGCAAAAGAATTAATGGACACAAATCTGACATCAGGAATCATAATACTCAAAAACCAGTGGGAGAACACTTTAACCTGTCTGGCCATTCTATGACAGACCTGCGGGTGGCTATCTTAAAACAGAAAAACTTCAAAAACAGACTCCAACGAGAGACTGCTGAGCTGGAATTGATATGCAAACTAGACACAATCAACTCAGGGTTAAACAGGGATTGGGAATGGCTGAGCCATTACAAACATTGAATCTATCTCCCCTTGTAAGTACTCTCACAATTGCTTCTTATCAAACTGTCTGTACTGGGCTATCTTGATTATCACTTCAAAAGTTTTTTTTCTCTTACTTAATTGGCCTCTCAGAGTTGGTAAGACAACTCCCACCTGTTCATGCTCTCTGTATGTGTGTATATATATCTCCTCAATGTTTCACTCTATATGCATCCGAAGAAGTGGGTTGTAGCCCACGAAAGCTTATGCTCTAATAAATTTGTTAGTCTCTAAGGTGCCACAAGTACTCCTGTTCTTATTCCAACTTTTGCAACAAGTGAGGCAGGGGTTGTACAGGCAACAGCTTCCTTTACTACTTAATCCTGACTCATTTCCTCAGTTCCATCCATTCAGTTCAGGCAGGCTTCCCGGAGAAAAAAATATAGTCTGATCTTGCAATGACAGTATCATAATGCATGCATTCAAAGGGACCAAATTAATGTTATAAAGGAAACCTTAATGCTGGCATTTCTTAACTTTTCAATCCTTGACTACGCAACCTAAATATTCTTTTAACATAGTTTTTGTGTGTGTGATTTCCTAGGTTTTTAAAAAAAATCAAACAGAAAAACCAGAAATTCCATCATGTGGAATCATATTAACAGAAGAACGGCCATACTGGGTCAGACCAATGGTCCATCTAGCCCAGCATCCTGTATTCCAATAATGGTCGGTGCCAGATACTTCAGATAAATTGAACAGAACAGGGCAAGTTATTGAGTGATCCAGCCCCTGCTGTCCATTCCCCTGCTTGTAACAATCACAGGTTTAGGGGGACACAGAGCATTTGTTGCATCTCTGACCATAATGGCTAATAGCCATTGATGGACCTATCCTCCATGAACTTATCTAATTCTTTTTTTAACCCAGTTATATTTTTGGGCTTCACAACATACCCTGGCAACAAGCTCCACAAGTTGACTGTGCACTGTGTGAAGTACTTCCTTATGTTTGTTATATGTGTTATGTGTGTTCTGAGGAGTAAATAACTCTTCCTCATTTACTTTCTCCACACCAGTCATGATTTTATAGTCCTCTATCATATCCCCCCTTAGTCGTCTCTTTTCCAAGCTGAAAAGTCCCAGTCTTATTAATCTCTCCTCATATGAAAGCTGTTCCATACCCCTAATCATTTTTGTTGCCTTCTCTTTTTCTAGTTCTACTCTTTCCAATTCTAGTATCTCTTTTTTGAGATGGGGCAACCAGAACTGCACGGAGTATTCAAGATGTGGGCGTACCATGGTTTTATATAATGGAACTAAGATATTTTCTGTCATATTATCTATTCCTTACCTAATGGCTCCTAACATTGTTAGCTTTTTGCTGCACATTGAGCAGATGTTTTCAGAGAACTATCCACAATGACTCCAAGATCTCTGTCTTGAGTGATAACAGCTAATTTAGACCCAATCATTTTATATGTATAGTAGGGAATATGTTTTCCAATGTGAATTACTTTGCCTTTATCAACACTGAATTTCACTTGTCATTTTCTTGCCCGGTCATCCAGTTTTGTGAAATCCCTTTGTAACTTTTTGCACTCAGCTTTGGACTGTAATTTTGTATTGTCTGCAAACTTTGCCACCTCACTGTTTACCACTTTTTCCAGATCATTTATGAATATGCTGATCAGCGTATTGTCCCAGTACAGATCTTTGGGGGACCCTTCTATTTACCCAGTTAGTGATCCATGATAGGACCTTTCTTCTTATCCCAGGACTGCTTAGTGTGCTTAAGAGCCTTTCGTGAGGGACATTTTCAAAAGCTTTCTGAAAGCCCAAATACACTGCATCCACTGAATCACCTTTGTCCACGTTTGCTTACACCCTCAAAAAATTTTAATAGATTGGTGAGACATGATTTCCCATTACAATAGTTGTGTTGACTCATCCCCAACATATCATGTTTATCTATATGTCTGATAATTCTGTTCTTCGCTATAGTTTCAACCAGTTTGCCTATTAGTGAAGTTAGGCTTACCGGCCTGTACTCTCAGGATTGCCTCTTGAGCCTTTTTTTTTTTAAATTGGCATATTAGCTATCTACCTGTTATCTAGTACAGAGGATGATTTAAGTAACAGGTTATATACCACAGTTGCTATTTCTGCAATTTCATATTTTAGCGACTTCAGACCTCCTGCATGAACACCATCTGGTCCTGATTACTTAATGTTTACTTTATCGATTTGTTACAAAACCTCCTCTACTGGCACCTCAATCTGGGGCAGTTCCTCAAATTTGTCATCTAAAAAGAATGGCTCAGGTGTGGGACTCTCCCTCACATACTCTGCTATGAAGATTGATGCAAAGAATTCATTTAGCTGCTCTGCAATAGCCTTGTCTTCCTTAGAGTGCTTCTTTAGCACCTCCATCATCCATGGCCCCACTGATTTTTTGGCAGACTTCCCGCTTCTGATGTACTTAAAAAAAAAATTGCTATTAGTTTTTGTGTCTTTTGCTAGTTGCTCTTCAAATTATTTCTTGGCCTGTCTAATTATACTTTTACACTTGACCTGTCAGAGTTTATGCTCCTTTAGATTTTCCTCAGCAGGATTTGACTTCCAATTTTTAAAGGATGCTTTTTTGTCTCTAACCGCCTCTTTTACTCTGTTTAATCAGGGTGGTGTTTTTTAGGTCCTCTTACAGTTTTGTTTTTTTATTGGGGGTATACAAATTGTTTGAGCCTCTATGATGGTGCTTTTTAAAAGATTCCATGCAGCTTATAGGCATTTCACTTTTGCAACTGTTCCTTTAATTTCCATTTAACTAGCCTCCTCATTTTTATGTAGTTTCCCTTTTTGAAGTTAAATGCAATGGTGGTAGTTTTCTTTAGTATCCCCTCACCCCCAAGGATGTTAAATTTAATTATATTATAGTGACTATTACAGAGTTGTTCAGCTACCTCTCTTAGACAAAATCCTGTGCACCATTTAGGACTAAATCAAGAACTGCCTCTTCCCTTGTGGGTTCCAGGACTAGCTGCTCCAGGCAGTCACTTATGGTGTCTAGAAATTGTCTCTCTGCATCCCGTAATGAAGTTATATGTTCCCAGTCAATATGGGGATAGTTTAAATCTCCCATTATTACTGGGTTTTCTGTTTTTGTAGTAACTCTAATCTCCCTGAGCATTTCACAATAACCATCATCATCCTGGTCAGGTGATTGGTAGTATATTCCTATTGCTATGCTCTTATTATTCAGGCATGAATTTCTAGCCATAGAGATTCTGTGGTACAGTTTGATTCATTTAAGATTTTTACTATATTTGAGTCTATGCTTTCTTGCACCTATAGTGGCCACCCCCCAAGTCTGTCATTACTATATATTTTGTACCCTGGTATTACCGTGTCCCATCGATTACCATCAATTCATCAGGTTTCTGTGATGCCTATTATATCAATATTCTCATTTAATAACAGGTACTCATGTTCCCCCATCTTAGTATTTAGATTTTTTGCATTTGTATACAAGCACTTTTAAAATTTGTCAGTGTTTAATTGTGTGCCCATGTGGGTCATCAGCAGAGTTGAAATCTTTAGATTCATTCATCACACAGGCCTCTGCTATTTGAGTTAACAGAGCAACCACTAGCAATAGCAGGTCATCATCTTCTATGTGGACAAGCACTAAAAGGGGGTCAGGGACATAATTTGCCAGTGGGCTTCAAAGATATTTGCTGATAGCAGAAGAATGAGGAGATTCAGGAAATCTTGCATTCCAATTAGGGTTCTCGAGAGGAGTATGTGCTAGTGGTTAGAGATCCTTCTGCTCCTCCTCCCCTTGCCCCCTAGCACGTCTCTCCCAGCCTGTCTTCTCTTTTCCCCTGCCCCCTCTTACCTTGTTCTTGACTGCCACATTCCCTCTACTCCGCTCCCTGTGTATTTCAGGCTGGCTACTACCTCCTTTTCTCCTTCATGCTGCCTGGGAGCCATTAGGGAAACTATTGACAGCACAGGAGAGTGTGTCTTCCTTTCTCAGTCCCTGAGGCCGGTGTTCAGGTTGATTTCAACAGGACTAATCAAGGATTTAAAGTTAGGTACATGCTTAAGTAACTTCCCTGAATTGGAGACTAAGGTTCCGTATACACTAGCAGCACTTTAGCAGTACAGGAAAACCAGTATACTAGAGTGGGAAAGCATTGCTAGTGTGTACACAGGTACACTGGCAAAGCTGTACACTGTACTGGTATAGTAAAATCGCTGTGCCCCACCCCCAAAGCAAAACAAGCTATGCTGAAAAAGAACAACTTTGGTGGTAAAGCTGCAGCTACACTAAGGGCTTTTGTGATCACAGCTATGTGGGTCAGGGATCAAATCTCTTCCCACCCCGAATCAGCTATGCTGGCAGAAGTGTCTAGAGTAGATCGCTCCAACATCTTGAGTTGTTACTCCTTGATTTTTGCATTTATTGTTTCTATACTAATTGTCCATATATATCAGTCTCTCTCCTACACCTTGTTCTTCCTGTCAGTCTTTTTTTGTGGCGAAGTCTCATATTTCTTTAGGTCTTTCTTACTGCCTCTTCCCCTCTATCCATACAGACACAGTTTCACAACCAATCCAGCCATAAATTCTAACACAGGTTGAGATTTTCAAAGCAATAGAGGGAATATAGCCACAAATTTTCCCTTAATACAAGATGTATGGTTAAATCCTCTGCACTGCATTGTAAATCTCAAACATTGTGTTACATCATTAAAGTCCTTAACTACTATTTTACTCTACTTAGACTAATTATATTATCAAAAAACAAATTGCAGTGCAATAAATGTAATACCTTGAGCATTTCTTTTACCACTTAAGAGGGAACCATATGAACATTTGAACCAAGGGAGACGTTTTATCAGCATCTTCCTACATACTGATCTCCTTTTATAAATTAATCTAATTCTTTTTCCAAAATAAGTTGTTGCTGTTGTATAGTTACACTACCAGAAGAAATTAAAATACTCTTTCTCCTTTCCCCCAGACTAAATGGGGACTGCAATTGAAATATGCAGCTCATGTGAAGAATTTTAACAAAACAAACAGCCACCATCCTCAATTGCTCAGAAACTTGCCCCACATATTTTATTATTTCCAAGATTCATTACAGTGCAGTATTCAGCCTCTTCCATAGTTTGGTAGAATGTTGTTTTGGCATTATTGTGATTAGATTTGTAACTTATGAGGGAAGATTATTTCATACTCAAATTTGGGGGTGTGGGAAGACAGAGGAGGAGAAAGGAGTGGAGGAAAGGGCTTCATACCCAAATTTAAAGTGAGAATACACACATCTCTACAGCTGAAAATTAAAACAAACAAAAGAGAGATCAGTAAATAAGGAAAGGAATTAAGGGTGTTAATAAATATCCTGAAGAGGAAAGGTCTTCTGTTTCGTTATGAAAATATTCAAAAGTATTTCTAAATAATTTGAAGTTTTCTGCTAGCAGAGGCCTTAAAACCCTTTAGAGAGAAGATCTTCTCACCTCAATCGCTCCACAACTCTTGCAGTAGTAGTTTTTAGAGTAAAGTTTTAATAGACTGCAGTAATTCTTGTCCAGTCTTTAGATTTTCAGCACAGATTTCTGCAAGCAGTATTTGAGTGCCTGGAGAGGTCTTTGTAGTAAAATCTTCAGCAGCTTCCTCTGCAACTGCTATGACTGGCTTATATGTGTTCAGAGAAAAAACAAACACACACGCACCTTCATTGAAGTCTAGGACTTCCTGTGTTGGAGTCAGTTTTTTTCTTTTCTTTTTTAGAAACTTGTCACTAAGGAAAACTAAACATTTCAAGCATAGTTTCTTGTTTGCGTTTTCATATTTTAAGTTGAAATATGGAGAATGGGGCTGGAATTCTGTTAGTATATGTTTCTCCATGATCAGCCCTCTAGTGGCCTCCCTTTGCATGGCTACTTCAGCCGACCTTTTCGAGAGTTTAATTAAATTGGTCTTTATTTAGTAGAATAATTTTAGGCCGCTCGGAAAAATCCACATTCTAACATTCAATCTAAAAGGCTTTCCAAATAGGATTTTGATGAGAAACTCCCAATATACACTTTACCCTCAGAGTGACACGACAGCATAACCCAACACCAATACGCACTTTTTATCTTGATGTGGGCTTAACACTCCAAAAGTTAAGAGTTTGTAATACATAGCTTTGTATCACCCATCTTTTCCCAGAAATAGTTCATCTAACAGAAAACTGATACAGGAACTGAACAGCTTCCCTTTTATAAAAAGCTCTCTGTGACAGGTCTTTCTGATACAGGGCTATTATCCTTTGGCTTGGAGTCAAACCCATAAAGATGATTGTCAGAGTCAGCCCCACGTTGATTGCTATTCCCAAAACTCTGAAATTTGAGAGGGGAACCTGACCATTTTTACAATTTCCCCCACCTTTTTGACCAATGTGATTGATTATATAGATGTCTTAATTGTTCAAAATAGCTTAAGATGCAATTTTATTAAGACCACAGAGAACCATAATCCAAACCATGCAGCGTGAAAAAGAGAATTCTGTTTGCCTGTGCCAGATTTTCTCCACTTTCTTGTTGGGCATATCAAAGCCTCCTCTAGTGACACCACTTACCCCTGCCATTCTCACTGAGATTTGGGGACACAGTGGATAATCGGGGTTACTGGGTGGGCTGGCCTTTTAAAGGGAGTTGGGCCTGGCCCACATGTGCTTAGTTACCTAGACCCAGATGACAGATTTAGGTTTGGACCTGTGGTGGGTCAGGTGATCAGGATCACCTTAGAATAGCCCACTGGCAGGACTTCCTATAAGACGGAGTCTGTTCCATCAGTGAGAAAGGGGAGACAGACCCACAGAAGACCCAAAAGGGGATCAGATGAAAAGGCCTGGCTGGAGTGACCTGTCATGAGGAGCAGCAGCAGAAGCCTTATGAGGGAAGAGGCTTGAGACAGCACCAGGCAGCAGGACCTGGGATTTGGAAAGAACTGTTAAACCCAGCACGAGGCTGACGAAATTGTAGAGTGGAGAAGATTTGTTCTGATTTAAGTTGACATTTGAACTGCAATGTTACTTTAATAAACCAGACCACAAGAAGGGGTGTTATCTGACTCACAAGTGGCTCAGTGCTGTTTTAAGAAGCCCAAGAAAGAGAAACTCAAGACAGCAACAGGATCTGCTACAGATCACGTAAGACACTCCCACAATCCCACTAAAATCCAGGGTAATGAATGGGTTAATGCCTGTGATAAACACAGGGATGCTTGGTAATGAATATTGATCTCTAACCCCCCCATATTTGGCTTATATACTGGATTTCTGAGATGGAGGACTGGAACGTCAGAGGGGAACATACAGTTTCCTCCACTGTCGGAAGATCAGTGATGGCAAGCCATTAAGAACGGAGTAACTAACTGCTATTCAATGGAGCTACCTACACGGGGGCGAAAAGAAACTTAAAATCTAGACACTGTAACAAAGTTGACTGGTAACCAGGGGCCAAAGTCACACAGGGAGACTGGACAGTTTGGGTCATGAGGGGGACGTTGGTTAGAAAAACCTAACTTCCCTGAAAGAGAGAAAACAGACTCAGGGTATGTCTACACTAGAAACACTAAGGCGGCACCACGGGTTCTTCCGTCACTGTATTAAATCCACCTTTCTGAGAGGCTGTCTTCCGTCAACTTACCGGGGTCTACCACAAGGCTTAGGTCAGCTTAATTACATTCCACCGGGCATTACATTTTTCACAGCCCTGAGTGATGTAGTTAAGACAACCTAACTTTGTAGTTTAGACCAGTGGCTCTCAACCTTTCCAGACTACTGTACCCCTTTCACAAGTCTGATTTGTCTTGTGTACCCCCAAGTTTCACCTCATTTTAAAACTACTTGCTTACAAAATAAATAGATATAAAAATACAGAAGTGTCACAGCACACTATTACTGAAAAATTGCTTACTTTCTTATTTTTACCATATAATTATGAAATAAATCACTGCAATATAAATATTGTACTTACAGTTCAGTGCATAGTATATAGAGCAGTATAAACAAGTCATTGTCCGTACAAAATTTTAGTTTGTACTGACTTTGCTAGTACTTTTTATGTAGCCTGTTGTGAAACTAGGCAAATATCTAGATGAGCTGATGTACCCCCTGAAAGACCTCTGCGTACTCCCAGGGGGTACATGAACCCTGGTTGAGAACCACTGGTTTAGACCAGCCTTCAGTCTCAAGAGCTGCTGGGATTCCTAAAAGTATGTAACCTGACTCTATTCTTTTCCTGTAACTTAAGAGGAAAGCCCATCTAACTTAGTTTGTAGTGAAGCATAAGATTAAATGAGTCCAATTATGTGTATAGGCTGTTTATTTGTTTTGAAATAATTTTCTCTAAATCTTTGTTTCATTTGGTAATAAATACACTTGTTTTAAAAACACTGCTGATCACAGGCTCCTGAAGAGAGGCTCAAGCAAGCAACTGAATCTGGTCAAGCCTATTTGGTTATAAACAGTGGGCAGGGACTGTTGTGCCCAAATCCGGGCCTAAGAGTGGGAAAAATAAAAATTTCAGTCCAGAACAGGTAAAAAGCCTTATGCCTCAGAGGGTGCACTCAGAGCAGAAAAGGGATAGAGATGCAGTTAGCTCTGTGACAATACCTGTTCCAGGAAGAAAACCTGCTTCCTATCTTCCAGTCTCTGTGGCATTGTGAGTTCACTTCCACCCCCAGATTATCAACTTCATGGAGGCCATTTGGACCCCTAATGCAAATACAACTCATCTGCATATAAGCGATTTAAAGGGTTGAGTGTTTTAATAAATAAATAAATACACAAGATGAAAAAAGCTATTAAGAACTTTTACTAATGAAAAAAAGGTTTCACTTCACTGCATGAAGAAAAAGCAAAGAGCCTAAAATTGCATGCCAAAAGCCACACCTGTACAGCTTAAATGACAAAAGATTTATTGAAACTCATACTTGCAACATAAATAAAACCTAGTTTTTGGCCATCTATGATTCAATTTACATTTATCTTGAATAAATGAAACATTTATTGGAACCTAAGCAACTTGCTGATGACAAAGAAAGAGGAAGTTCTGGTATGTGGCAGGCTGGAGTCCCATTAATTTGGCCACTGTCATTCTACCTTGCTAACAGGGAGCCAGACTCTTCACCTTACTCCCTGAGTGATCCCATTCACTTTAATAAGTAAAGTGAACATCACGGGCAATATCCAAATTAGAGGATGTTCTAGACACTTTTATGGCCCAATCAACATGACTGTGACTAAAGAGTTGAAGCAAATTTTTTAGACACACTGTAAGTTAGTGAATGTATGCTACATCAAATCGTATTTCTCAGAGTTCTGGACTGTGTATTAAAAACCATGCAGATAAAAGCAAAATGTGTATTAATACAGCCAAATGCAACGTTATTCATCTAGAAACAAAGAATGCAGGCTACACCTTCAGAATGGGGGACTGTACCCTTGAAAGGCGCTAGAGGTCATAGTAGACAAACCGCTTTACATGGGCTCCAAGAGCGACGCTGTGGCAAAAAGGGCTCATGACATCCTTGGATACATAACAGGAGAATAAACATAGGGAGGCGATTTTACTCCTGTATTTGGCATCAGTGAGACCAATACTGGAGTACTGCACAGAGTTATTGTGTCCACATTTCACAAAGGATACTGGAAAATTGGAGAGGGTGCAGAAAGACACAAAAATGATCTGAGGGATGAAAAATGCCTTAAGGAGCTGAATCTGTTTAGTGTATCAAAAAGAAGATTGAGAGGTGACTTGATAACAGTGTCTAAGTACCTTCTCCAGAAGAAAATAAAGAGTATTAAAGGGATCTTTAATGTACCCGAGAAAGGCATGGTCCTTTCATGGGCAAGAACCAATGATTGCAGGTCAAAGTGAAACGAATTCAAATTAGAAATAAGGTAAAAATTAAATTAACAGAATCACAAAAATGTAGAGCTGGAAGGGACCTCAAGAGGTCACATAGTCCATCACTTTGTGATGAGGCAGAATTAAGTTCAAAAAGATCATCTCTGACAGATGTTTTCTAACCTGTCCATAAAACCCTCCAGTGATGGAGATTCCACAACCTCCCTTGCAAGCCTGTTCCAGTGTTTACCTATCCTTATAGTTAGGAAACAATTTCCAATAGCCAATCTCCCTTACTGCAAACTAAGCCAATTACTTCTTGTCCCTTACTTGCTGGAATTGGAAAACAACAGATCACCATCCTCTTCACAGATTTTGATAGAGTTGATCACCATGTCCCCACTCAGCCTTCTCTTCTCTAGACTAAACATGCCCAATTCTTTCGACCTTTCCTCATAGCTTATGTTCACTAAACATTTTATCATTTTGGTTGCTCTCTGATGGACTCTCTCCAATTTCTTCACATCTTTCTGAAATTATATTTGCCTTTTTGCAACATCACACAATAAATTTGTGATCCACTGAAACCCTCAGATCCTTGTCTGCAGTATTGATGCCTAGTCTATTAGTCTCCATTTTGTTTATGTGCAGTTGATTTTTCCTATCTACATGTAGTGCTTTGCACTTGTCTTTATTGAATTTAATTTGTTCCATTGGAACAAAGTACCAAGCAAAGTGGTAATTCTCCACCTCTTGAAATACAAATCAAGGCTGGACACCTTTCTGAAAGATATGCTTTAGTCAAACAAGTTATTGTCCACAATACAGGAGTTACTGGGTGAAAGTCTACATCCTGTGTTACACAGTAGGTCAGAGTACATGATCCAATGGTCCCTTTTAGCCTTAAAACTTATAAAAGGAACCTAATGATGCTACTGGACTCCAACTCAAAGTTCAAAATTAAAAAAAGAAAATCTATTATTTAAACCTTTATTTGACTATTTCCTATTTTAAAAAAATATACCCAAAATATATTTTTGGTAAACATTTAGTAGTGGGGAAGCTAAGCATTTCCAAAGTCAACTTATATTTCTAAAAAAATTATGAAATCATTTCTTAAACGTCTATGAAATATTTTGTATTCATTCTGTAATTGGGGGAAGATCATGCAAATGTTGACATGGTCTCCTACATACAAATTAAGACGAAATTTCCCTTCACTTTCCCATCAGTGACATACAAGTTTTGTTTTTTGGGTTTTTTTTCAGAATGTGTGTGTGTGTGTGAGGACACAATACACATATTAGAGAAAGGTTGTGGTTAGCTAGGTAAACTCCCCATGGTAAGTTATTTCCTGCTATCATGGTTCAGTAAGTTAGGAAGGTGATCTACCACACTATTTCTGTCCATGTGGCACTCATTTCAAACCAACAGAAGATACAGAAACCTCATCACGTACCACATTCTAATTAATCATTGTCTGTTAGTATTCTTTCCCCAACTTGTACTTCTTTTTGAAGGAATTCCCCCACTCCCACCCCATCCTTCCTTACCCTTGTTTTGGGTACGACATTAAATAAAGTAGCATCAAGAAGTTCAAATGATGCATTGAGCCATGCCACATTAAAAAGTATTATGAAGACAAATGGCTTATCAAATCAGATTTCTCTCTCTAAAGCTGCTTCCAGGAGAATTGTATGATGTCTATACAAAGGACAAGCAACAATAAAAGTTACAATCAAACACACTGGGCTTGAATTTAGCCTTAGAGTATAAAAGAATCCCAAATGTATAATTCAAATACACGTGCCTTCAAATGCTGTTGATACAAGGGGAAATACTGAAAACAAGTGAAAAAGGAACCAAAAGAGCACGCAAAATAAAGCCAGCCATACAAACTCACCACTAATAATCCACAGCCTCTCTCTTAATTCATCTATTGGCCTTTGTCTTTTCTATTGAATAAGCTTTTCAGGACAGGGAAAGTGTCTTGCTCTAATTTATGTCTCCATATTATCATTTACAGTGAAATGCCTTGTAAACCTACAGCAGCATAGTAGATTTTTCATAATTAATACTATTAATACAATGTAAGCAAGTTCAGTACTAACGTGAAAAAGAAGGAAGCTTTGAGATCTCATTACTTGTTCATGGACAGCCCAACACTAGTGCTGCTGAATTCTGTAACATCTCCAGACTTGGAACAAAAGTACAGTCCCACTGATGGGATACCCACAAGGAACCAAATTAGGGATAAAATGAAGGTCTGAATTTTCCTGTATTCGGATACAAACCATGGACGCAATAGTCCTACTCTAGTTTGGTTCCTGTGGTAGTAGCATTGCAAGGTATTTTCACAATTGCAGGTTTCAAACGAAAGCTCAATTCTATAAGTGATAACAATACATTTTTCTACATGCTAAAACCAGGTAAGTATTTCAGCACGTTTAAAAACAAAATTACTCCAGTATGAAAGCAGCAATTCAATTTAGCAAATATATTACAGCCCAGTTATTTTTGAAACAGAGATGTGCCTTTAGAAACTGTCCTTTATTACTAAATTATTGATTTGTGTTCCTTAGTGTCCATAATCCCAGGCATAAACTTCTCTAACAATTGATGAGTGACTCAAGCGTGAATTTTTCTTGGGGGGGAGAACACTGGTAGTTTAAGCCAATATATTTATATGAACACCCTATAATAAAAAACAAAACAAACAAAAAACTCCTAACATAACTTTTCATTTTACCCTCCCCCCCTCCCTTTTTTTAATTTTATTTCCCCTAATGGCAAGGACTGGGGAGACATGGCCAGCAGCAACTACATTTCTTCTCTAGGACCTCTCCCTTCTTCTTCAGGAGGCAGAGGTAGCAGCTGTAGGAACAAGAAAGAAGCCATTCTCCTTCCACAGCTTTCCCCACTCACTTCAAAGACAGAAGCAGCGGCAGGGACTGGGAAGCAGTGGCAGACTACTTCAACTGCCACCAGCTTTAGGAGCTGCTGGCTTTCTCCCCTTTCAAAAACAACTGCAAAAGGAGCTACCAACTGCTGATTGGTTGGCCAATTCTAATTTCCTCATTATGCCAATCTTCTGGTCTGTGCCTCATAAAGCAAAGCCATGCTGGGCTTTATACAGCTATTAGTGAAGCAGAAAATAGATAATAAATGCCTAAAGGAGAGAAAAGACGTCCACAGTTACAAACTTGGAATGTAAAACTGATCTGTTGTAAAAACAGATTATAGCAATGGACATCTCGATGCAACCAGGCTTAAAGAAAGTAATCAAATGTCAACAAGTGTATTATCAAATAAAGTATGTAATTTAGATTTATACTAGGTAGAATTTGTGGAAAAATCAGTTTCTTTATATAATAGTTGTGTGCTCAGTTTAATGGAAGGAGCAAAAAAGTAGACTGCTTGTAAGATTCTTAGAAAGTTGGGTACCATTCATATTGATACTGAAAACGGGAAATAGCTTAATGTATGTGGGGTTTGGGGGAGACATATCAGACTCAGCTGAGGTGGCCATGACAGGGAGGACATAACATTAATTTTTTGTGCTACCAAGAGGCCAAAATAGTAAGACGAGCAAAACAGCAACCTGAGATTCAATACCAACAGAGCAGGGTTTCTTTCCCAACATCATTACATTTGCAGGTACTCAATCAAAAGTCAGGAAGCTTCTCTTTTATTAAAAAAATATTTGGTGAAAGCAGGGACGGACATTTCTGTCCTATATCTTTATGCACCTTGAGTATGAAATCTCTCTCTTTTTGGTCAAAACCCACAGAAACTCACGAATAAAATACCGCACAATCAACAACAGATTGAACCTGGACAATTTGAGGACCAAGTCCAAGAAGCCTAATACCCCCAGAAAAAAGGGGGAGAAAGACCAGAGAATAGAAGTCAGTCATAGTTCATTACACAAGAAACAGAAGCCATACATAACAAAGTATTTTGAGAAAGATATTGATACTTGTCCTTTTTACAACATTTATTTACACATTTAATAGTTATGCCTCCCCACAGCTATCTTTTCTCTTGACTGAAAATGCCCCACACTTTTAACCTTTCCTCGGTGGTCTTATTTTCTCAATCTTTTACCATTTCTGGTGCTGACCTTTTGATCTCTCTCCAATCTGTTTGTCTTTTTGGAATGTAGTGGCCAGAACAGAAAACAGGACTCCGAGTGTGACCTACCCAGTCACGAGTATAGTGGAATAATTACAGTGATTATTACAATAATTACAAATTACAATTTGATTCTGTTACTCATGAAACACCTGTTAGTACAACTCAATAAGGCATTTGCTTCCCTCTTCCCACACAATTTAACCTCCACTACAACCTCCAGACCCATGCCTGTGGTACTACTTCCTAGCCACTAAGAACATAAGAACAGCCATTCTGGGTCAGACCAAAGGTCCATCTAGCCCAGTATCCTGTCTTCTGACGGTGGCCATTGCCAGGTACCCCACAGGGAATGAACAGAACAGGTAATCATCGAGTGCTCCATCCACTGTAGCCCACTCCCAGCTTCTGGCAAACAGAGGCCAGGGACACCATCCCTGCCCATCCTGGCTAATAGCCATTGATGGACCTATCCTCCATGAATTTATCTAGTTCTTTTTTGAACCCTGTTGTAGTCTTGGCCTTCACAACATCCTCTGACAAGGAATTCCACAGGTTGACTGTGTGTTGTGTGAAAAAATATTTCCTTTTGTTTGTTTTAAACCTGCTGCCTATTACTTTCATTTGGTGACCCCTAGTTCTTGTGTTCTGAGGAGGAGTAAATAACCTTTCCTTATTTACTTTCTCCACACCAGTCATGATTTTATAGTCCTCTATCATATCCCCCCTTAGTTGTCTCTTTTCCAAGCTGAGAAGTCCCAGTCTTATTAATCTCTCCTCATATGGAAGCTGTTCCATACCCTTAATCATTTTTGTTGCCCTTTTCTAATGCCAATATATCTTTTTTGAGATGGGGCGACAACATCTGCATGCAGTATTCGGATGTGGGCGTACCATGGCTTTATATAGAGGCAATATGATATTTTCTGTCTTATTATCTATCCCTTTCTTAATGATTCCCTTTGATCGGATGTTTTCAGAGAACTATCCACAATGACTCCAAGATCTCTTTCCTGGGTGGTAACAGCTAATTTAGACCCTATCGTTTTATATGTATAGTTGGGATTATGTTTTCCAATGTGCATTACTTTGCATTTATCTACACTGAATTTCATCTGCCATTTTGTTGCACAGTCACCCAGTTTTGAGAGATCCTTTTGTAACTCTTCGCCGTCTGCTTGGGACTTAACTATCTTGAGTAGTTTTGTATCATCTGCAAATTTTGCAACCTCAGTGTTTACCACTTTGTCCAGATCATTTATGATTAGTTTAAATAGCACTGGTCCCAGTACAGACCCTGGGGGACACCACTATTTACCTCTCTCTATTCTGTCACCCAATATTTGTAAATTTGATTATTCCCTCCTACAGTAACTGAACCACTTTGTTTTTCTTTATTGAACCTTATATTATTTACATCAGGCCATTTCCCAAGGCATCACAACCGTACTGTATTTTAATCCTAGCCTCCTATGTATCTGCAATCCTTTCCAGCTTTGTACTATCCAGAAGTTGATTAGACCAAACATTCTTCACTGTATTCCAAGACACTAAATGAATTAATAAATAGAACTGAACCAAGAAGATACTCCTGTGGGACCTCTCTCAATATCTCCTCCTAACAAACTATTAAATAATTACTTTGAATTTGATTTTATTTCAAACAATCAGGTATTATGACCAATTCAGCAAAGCATTTAAGCACATTAGTAGTCCAACTGACTTCATGTTCTCACTGGCTTCAAAGTAAAGTACTTTGCTGAATCAAGGCTTACATCAGTCTTCCTGGAGTGACTGCTACATAAAGTCTCAAAACTGTAATTAGGAAACACCAGCACCAATTTTTTTTCAGATGTTCTTAACTGTGAAGCAGTCACTTTTAGGGCTAAAATTTTCCAGGCTTGGTCTCTACTCAAAGGTGATCGCTCAAACCTTCCCCTCATCCCCCCCAAAAATTATTTTACTGAGATGAGGAACTAAGGGAAGAAAAAACCCCACAATCTTTTTTTTTTTTTAAGAAATTCTTGAAGGTGGTTTAGTTTTGGTTTTTTGGTACAATCCTGCAGCTGAGGTTTGAAAGTTACAGCTTGGCAAAGAAGTCGTCCTCAGTGATAAGTACACATACTTAGTCCAGAGGAAACTGTCAAACCAAAACCTGACTCCTGGGTGTTTGAAAAATCACATACTGAACACATGCAATATAGTTCAAGGACCCAATTCTGCAAAAACGTATGCACATTTTTATCTTTAAACATGTGAGTTATCACATCCCACTGAGTTCAATGGTACAACTCAAATGCATTAAGTTAAATGAGTGTAGATCTTTGCAGGTTCAGACCTAAATGCGCACCTAAGAAATGGCGTTCTATGTATGCATGCAGTACTTGCATAGCTTCACAGTGAACTGCCTAGTCCCTTGAATTTCTCTGTGCTAGCCTGGACAACGTTCCAAAAGTTTCCAGAAATAAGAGATCACAATTCTTCTGATACCTTTCCCTCTGCAATGCCTCCAGGGTCTAGGACAGTGGTTTTCAACCTGGGGGCCTCAGACTATGTCTAAGATTTCCAAAGGACTCTGCACCTACATTCAAAAAATTTTAGGGGTTCGCAAATGAAAAAAGATTGAAAACCACTGGCCTAGGAGAATGTACACAAGGTTAGGAGTCAGCAGTTCTATTCTTACCTTTTCCCACTAGCTGTTATTATCTGCAATTCATAACCATTATTTAGTGAAGTAAATAACTCCCATTTTTTAGTGGTAGTAAATGAGGCAAGAGAAATTAAGAAACTAAGATTGCCCACAATCCCCTGTGAAGTTTGTGGCAGAGCTGGGAATGTAGCCCAAGTCTTAACTGTGGTGCTTGGACAACTGATGGTCTTCCCAGAATTTAATCAAATTAGAACTGGATGAGGAAATGTATTAGCCAAAACCAGCTTTTGTTCCTGGATTTAGTTGCAACACAAAATCACATGCAGTTGAGACTGATCAAGGTGCTTGGTACAGAATAAACAAGCTACATTTTCAGCTGATCCCAAATCTAGATAAACTGTTGTGGCATCCTAGTAGCAATGGCAGTTGCACTACAGCCTTAGTGAACGGAGACTGTCCTGTTCAGAAGTGTTGCACACCAGGTTAACAGAGGTTTACATCTTACAAATTTCATAATCCATGTGAATAAACAAGATAAAACCCTCCTGAAACTTCAGAGGAAGACCAGAGCTGGTAAGTGATGAAGCCAGTGACTTGCCTGGTTCTATAATTCGTTAAATAGTAATTCTCAATAGAAATTGTGCAGAAGGGAATGGAAGGGAGGGATTGGGTAGATGTTAGGTGTATTGTACTGGTAAGATTTAAAAGGCTGTGTGTGTTCAGGATCTGAGGAGTGGAGGGGGGAAAAGAAAAAGGGGTTTATGGGATAAGTTAGAAAAGAAAAATAAGGCATCAAACAGTATGAATGTGGGAGGAGAAATGGGAGATGAGAAGTAGAAAATACAGGTGGAAAAGGTAGAAAACAACATAGGAACAGAAAAACAGAATAAAGGGGAGGAGGTAAATAAGTTAGAAAAGCAGTGCACAATATTTTTAATCATTTGAATTGCACGTGGGGGACTCTTGAGGGTGGCAGGAACAGGGCATGGCATAGGTGTGTGTGGCATCGCAAGTATTCTTCACCCTTGGTTTAGCAGGTACTGCTAAGATTTTTGAGCTCTGGGTACTATTTTAAATTACGATTAGTGAAGTTTCTTACAATTACATGTTCAAGCAAAGACAACTTAATATAACAAGTTTTGAGTAATGGATAGCAATAGAATTTCACTCGGATTCAAAATGGAGATTTTTTTTTGTATTAAGCAACCTTCTTATAATGAGCTATAATGGATAAACACAGTTCAGAGACAAAAAACAATGGCGATAAAACAAGCTACTTGCCTAGTAAGAACATTTTAGTATATCTAAAAAATAAAGGAAACACAGTAAGCCTATGGATCTTAAGAAAGATTTAGTGCACACACAGAAGCTTAGAAGCTTAATATAGTACAGTCCATTCCATTTAATCAAGACTTTTTAATTAGGAAGTCTGCTTAATAGGTACATCTCCCAAGGAGCTGAATTTCATCTAATGACAGTGAACACCAATGTCTGTTACTTAATTGGCACAATATTAGGAGAAATTCTGCATAATGGAGATGCATTTGGCTGGTGCATGTGGGCTCAATGATGCTGAGAGGTTTCAAATAAGTGTGAAACACTAACCTCTTAATAGATAAGTTGTTTATTTCTTTCAATTTTTATTTGACAAGAAATTCCATGAATATTCTTTTCTTGTGCTTTTATTCAGTACAATATTTCATTTTAAATCTTTACTTTTTTTTTTAAATGGACTCTTTTAAGCATAAATCCTGGCCGCACTAAAATCAATGGCAACCCTCTCAAAGCACTCAAAGGGGACTTGTGACCCTAAGAAAATCTTCAATGCCAATTGGCAAGGGGGTTACAAGAAAATCCTGATTCTGCTGTGTATATTCTGTTTCACCAAATAATATCATGTGAGGTCTTAAATGAAAGCCGGGGTCATGCAGGTCATTACATCATTGTGAAATGTATGTACAGACACTATGCAAGGAGTTATGTATGTATACCGAAAATATACCTCTACCCCGATATAACGCTGTCCTCGGGAGCCAAAAAATCTTACCGTGTTATAGGTGAAACCGCGTTATATTGAACTTGTTTTGATCCTCCGGAGCGCGCGCCCGCGGTCCCGCCCCGCCCCCCCCCGGAGCGCTGCTTTATCGCGTTATATCCGGGTCGCGTTATATTGGGGTAGAGGTGTATGCTGCTAAGGTCTATGTCAAGACAGAGTTGACAAACAGGTTTTCTGCCAAAGATGTGTATTCACCTGTCTCTGTGTAGACATGTAAATTAAGTATTGTAAGCCAACACAAGGGAAGCCCCATTTACATACAAAGTCAATGGGGCGGGGGATATAAAATCAACAGGGGGGAGCACATCAGAGAATAATGCAGGGGTTATCCTGATTCTGGCTACAAACAATGAACTTTGGGGGAATACAAGGAGAAGGTAAGGAAGACACCCCTTTATCCTGCCCCTAGGAAGTAATCAGGCATTGCTATCACAACCAACCTTGGCTGAAATGCTGCAAAGGACATTTGGGTGAAGTAAATTTCTTTATAGACAAGGTTAGTCTGTTAAGTTTAGTATTTAGAAATCATTTTATGATTTTGTTTTATATGTAACCCTTTTGTTTTCATTATCCTTTCTCTGTATCCCTTGAACCTTTGATAATAAACTTGTTGTTTACACTACAAATAAATCTCAGTGCTGTGGTATTACACAAGGAGCTGATACTGAGATGAATCATTTAAGCTGATGTGCACACTGTTCCCTTGGGGAAAGCAGTAGACCTGATATTTCTACAAGTGTTCTGTGGATAAGGGGCTGGACACTACAGGGGAACACTTCTAAGGGCTCGGGGACTAGTGTACACCTATTGTTAATCTGCAAGGCAAAGGAAGGGGCGGCTTAGCTCACAGGAGATTGTTTAGGTGGCTAACAAACTCGTGGTCTCAGGGAGCTGACACACAGTTAAGCACCCTCTTGATGGAGGCAGGGGAGTAACAAGGTGATTCAAAGAAGGCAGTTTGGGTGAAAGTGATCATGAAATCATAAAGTTTGCAATTCTAAGGAAGGGTAGAAGGGAGTACAGCAAAATAGAGACAATGGATTTCAGGAAGGCAGATTTTGGTAAGCTCAGAGAGCTGATAGGTAGCTGAAGGTCCCATGGGAATCAAGACTGAGGGGAAAAACAACTGAGGAGAGTTGGCAGTTTTTCAAAGGGACACTATTAAGGGCCCAAAAGAAAGTTATTCCGCTGGTTAGGAAAGATAGAAAATGTGGCAAAAGACCACCTTGGCTTAACCACGAGATCTTGCATGATCTAAAAAATGAAAAAAAGACTCATAAAAAATGGAAACTAGGACAGATTACAAAGGATGAATATAGGCAAACAACACAGGAATGCAGGGGCAAGATTAGAAAGGCAAAGGCACAAAATGAGCTCAAACTAGCTACAGAAATAAAGGGAAACAAGAAGACTTTTTATCAATACATTAGAAGCAAGAGGAAGACCAAAGACAGGGTAGGCCCACTGCTCAGTGAAGAGGGAGAAACAGTAACAGGAAGCTTGGAAATGGCAGAGATGCTTAATGACTTCTTTGTTTCGGTCTTCATCGAAAAGTCTGAAGGAATGCCTAACCTAGTGAATGCTAATAGGAAGGGGGTAGGTTTAGCAGATAAAATAAAAAAAGAACAAGTTAAAAATCACTTAGAAAAGTTAGATGCCTGCAAGTCACCAGGGCCTGATGAAATGCATCCTAGAATGCTCAAGGAGCTAATAGAGGAGGTATTTGAGCCTCTAGCTATTATCTTTGGAAAATCATGGGAGACGGGAGAGATTCCAGAAGACTGGAAAAGGGCAAATATAGTGCCCATCTATAAAAAGGGAAATAAAAACAACCCAGGAAACTACAGACCAGTTAGTTTAACTTCTGTGCCAGGGAAGATAATGGAGCAAGTAATTAAGGAAATCATCTGCAAACACTTGGAAGGTGGTAAGGTGATAGGGAATAGCCAGAATGGATTTGTAAAGAACAAATCATGTCAAACCAATCTGATAGCTTTCATTGATAGGATAATGAGTCTTGTGGATAAGGGAGAAGCTGTGGATGTGATATACCTAGACTTTAGTAAGGCATTTGATACAGTCTCGCATGATATTCTTATCGATAAACTAGGCAAATACAATTTAGATGGGGCTACTATAAGGTGAGTGAATAACTGGCTGGAGAGTTGTTATTAATGGTTCCCAATCCTGCTGGAAAGGCATAACAAGTGGGGTTCCGCAGGGGTCTGTTTTGGGACCGGCTCTGTTCAATATCTTCATTAACGACTTAGATATTGGCATAGCAAGTACGCTTATTAAGTTTGCGGATGATACCAAACTGGGAGGGATTGCAACTGCTTTGGAGGACAGGGTCATAATTCAAAATGATCTGGACAAATTGGAGAAATGGTCTGAGGTAAACAGGATGAAGTTTAACAAAGACAAATGCAAAGTGCTCCACTTAGGAAGGAAAAATAAGTTTCACACATACAGAATGGGAAGAGACTGTATAGGAAGGAGTACAGCAGAAAGGGATCTAGGGGTTATAGTGGACTACAAGCTAAATATGAGTCAACAGTGTGATGCTGTTGCAAAAAAAGCAAACGTGATTCTGGGATGTATTAACAGGTGTGTTGTGAGCAAGACACGAGAAGTCATTCTTCCGCTCTACTCTGCGCTGGTTAGGCCTCAGCTGGAGTATTGTGTCCAGTTCTGGGCACCGCATTTCATGAAAGATGTGGAGAAATTGGAGAGGGTCCAGAGAAGAGCAACAAGAATGACTAAAGGTCTTGAGAACATGACCTATGAAGGAAGGCTGAAAGAATTGGGTTTGTTTAGTTTGGAAAAGAGAAGACTGAGAGGGGACATGATAGCAGTTTTCAGGTATCTAAAAGTGTGTCATAAGGAGGAGGGAGAAAACTTGTTCACCTTAGCCTCTAAGGATAGAGCAAGAAGCAATGGGCTTAAACTGTAGCAAGGGAGGTCTAGGTTGGACATTAGGAATAAGTTCCTGTCAGGGTGGTTAAAAACTGGAATAAATTGCCTAGGGAGGTTGTGGAATCTCCATCTCTGGAGATATTTAAGAGTAGGTTAGATAAATGTCTATCAGGGATGGTCTAGACAGTATTTGGTCCTGCCATGCGGGCAGGGGACTGGACTCGATGACCTCTTGAGGTCCCTTCCAGTCCTAGAATCTATGAAAGCCCTGGGTTACCGAGAACCGTCACAGGACCATCATCTGGCTCTAAAACAGGCTAGCTGTTTGGGGCCTGAGCCCCCATTCCTTATGCACTCTGCTCTTCCACTGAAGCAAGGAATAGTTTGGGTGTACCGTGAGTTACAGGATTAGTTTCTTATTTCAAACAAAAGACAATCCACATTGGTGGTTCTCATTCAGAGAATTCTACATAATCCCTCCACACTGTAAAAAGAGCTTCTCTCATCATTAAAAGGAAAATTTGTGATGCAACATTACAAAAATTCTCATTAGCACAAGTTACAATAAAGCTCTTAACTTCCTTATGAAACTTTTGAGGTGTACGTGCTGTAGTTCTCAAAACATTTGTTCACTAATGGCTCAGTGGGACTGACTGAATTTAAGTATCCAGTTCTCCTTTATGAAAACTTTGAAAACTCACTTAGCTAATATTGCCTTTTGATCTTAGTATAAAAGAAGTTGAAGAATAAATTAAGACATTTAGCAAAGTCTGCTTCATTCCCTCCAGTATATTCTATACTGTTTGGTCTAGTCATCTAAGTGACTAACAAAGGTGCTTCCATTGTCAGAATATTCTATAATTTAAAATTTTTTTTTTACAGTTGGGACATTTTTCCTCCTAGCTAGATTACATTTTCCTTTCCTTAACTTCATTCATTAGTTGCTTGAACCACTATGAACAATTCTTCTCCCTTCTTAACATTTATACCCTTCAAATACTTCTACATGATTTTCATATCTACCAACTCAATCATGTTAGCCAGAACATACTTAGATTGATTTATTAAGAATAAAATAGCTTTCTGTTTTAGTAATTTTCACTGTTTTTCTCAGCATTCCTTTCAATAAACAATTTTGGGCATGAGATACATAGAATTATAAGCAATATTCTAGGTATGATGTTCCCAGGGCCCTACAGAAACTACCACCTCTCCAGTCCATGATGCAATGCATCTGTCAAAAAACATATTTGTTTTTATTCATTACCATATCACACTATTTCTGTTGCTTTTCCAATATATGCTTTGTTTTCGCTATAAAAATCTTTGAACAGTCCACTTCAAGATATACTGGCCATTTATTGGCTTTACAGTTTACATTGAAAGATTGTAGAATGAAACCTGCAGATGGGCTCAACACCTGTGAAACATCAAGTCACTTTTTCAGGTGCCTTACGGTACGTCTACATTGCAATGTAAGACTGCGCTTGAGCCTGGCCTCAAGCCTAACCTCCCTTGTGTCTACGCTGCAATTGCACTAACCCAGGACCTTAACTTGAGACCCACTAACCCTGGGCTTACATCATAGTGCAGACATACCCTAAAAGTATGGATTTGGGTGCCTAACTTTAAGTTTGAAAATGTTGACATGTGTGGAAGAAGGCTAGGACATCCTGAAAGACACCACACTTAATGGAATACTGTAATTTTTTTTCCGGAAAAGTAAATAGAGATTGTCAAACGTAGAAAAAGAATTTTGTGAAAATTTTGAAGTTGTTCTCATTTGACAGGATTCAAAATGGACTAGCTTTTGGTGTTTTTGAAATATTTCATCAGTAAATCATTGATTCCCTCTCTTCTCCCATTTTTCAGGTTCTCTTTCTTTATTCCTCACCCCTACAGTCATTTTCAAAATAAAACCTCAATTTTCAAATACGATTTGGGAGGAGGGGGGAGAAAGCAAGAAAGGAGAGAAGGCGGTAAGGGAAAAGAAAAATTATTAACAAAAACATTAAAAAATAGTGATCATTTTCATTAAAAATGTATTGACATACAATATGTTGCAAAAAAAATTCTATTTTCAGAAAAAGCCATTTTTTGACAAAAATCTTGGTGGTTGAAAAATTGTGACCAGTTCTATTAAATAAGCAGCTACAATAAAAGGAAATTTCTCAGACTTTTTCAGGACACTATTTGCTCTTTGTATGTCAAATCTGTAAGCTTGAACACACATAAGGAAAAGAGCAGATTCTCCCATTCTGAGGGCATGGCTCTGTCAGGCTGTCACCAAGGACTCACTGATCAGGATCACTTGCCTCTTGTCCCTTTCAATACTTTCCTTTTCTTCACTGATCATTCCATTATCTACCAGGATGTCTCTAGGTCAAAATTTTAGGTGGTGCACTTTAACTTGCTGTAGCTTTACATACGTTCATTAAGTAAGGATGCTTTTCAGTGCTGTGTCATGGCTGAAGGCTGTATTTTTCCTTCTGCTTTAGTGCCTGCTTCAGGAACGTGTAGTACAAGTTGGGCACTGGAATGACCACCTCCCACAACAGGTGGGCCCTTCACATGGAATAGCTATCCCATTAAATTGGCATTGGTGACCTATGCACAGAATTGAGATGGATACACATTTTATTTTCTCTTCTTCTGAGTGGGGCTCCAGCTGTCCCAGTATTACCTTGACTAGGGTTGTCTAGTTGTATGTCTCCAAACACACTATTCAATTCCATCCTATATGCTTCCATCTTCTTACTCTTTATCTATTCCATCTGGAATTTTCACTTGCCAGAGACTTCAGCTCAAGCCCTCATCCTCTTGTAGAAACAAAGACATTCTACATGTCTCACATAAAACTGCCTTTGATCCTTAATAACCGGTCTATATTTAAGTTTATGCTTCTTAACTGAAGTAGTGGCCCTTCACTGGTTGAAACTTATGGTCTAAGCACCATACTCTCTCCAAAATGCCTGTCTGCAGTCTTTTCTCTACTGTTCAGCTAGGCTTCCTGAATGTCAGCAATTATACTGCTCAACTGCACTGTTCATTAACAATGACCCACAAAGCTGATCTTTTCTCCCACTCCCTGAGTAACACTTCCAAGGCAATCCCATAAAAGTTCTAGCAACACAGAGAATATAGGATGTTATTGCACAAAACCACAGTACCATAACATAACTACATTTATTTCATACTAGCATGATTCCATAGCAGTTGTAATGCTGACTTTAACTATCTTTATGATAGCCATCAAATGATTCATTGTGCAGACACTTATGACAAGAAGAAAGAATGCATGGACAGCAATGAATTTTCAATTAAAAAACACAGTACCATGAGATGGTTCTCCCTGCTACAAAGATATGAGATTTATTGTGCCATTGACACATGATGGATTTATAAGGGTAACTCCAATTAAAGCAAACATTTCTATATATTTTACCAAGACATTCTGATTTATAACATATCAATCATAAATCTAAGTTAAATTAAGTCTAACACTACAACTGTAGCTTTCAAATGTCAGAACTAAGTTATTCTTTATTAGTTATATTGTATACAACATGAAACAACAAAAGACATGTTGAAGTTTTCATCTGTTTCTCTTGCTTTACAGAGAATGATAAACAATCATGATTACTTTATCTTGCAGTGAGAGGTGTACAGCAAAGGGAATGAAGGCATATACCGATTAACTGATTCATAGTGAAGGCTTTATTCATTTTCATTTCATATCAACTTGCACTACTTGCCACTATCAAATCCAATTTAGATAGTCCAATGCAGTGCAAATACAGTTGATCCTCACCAATTTGCACTAGTGGCAGACTGACTCATTACAATTTGCTGAATTTTGTGAATTCTCATACACTAAAAGCAATAGTTAAAAACCACAAAATATACTTTGAGAATTTTACAACTACAGTTTAGTTTAATTATTGATAATACTTCATAGTGTACAGTACTAGGTGCACATAGCATAGCAAAAACTCTGTAATATGAATCTTTAGTTACTGCTTCTTACATTATAAATTATGCTTAATTTTTGTCACTACTTACTATAATAGAATAACCTACTAGAATTTTACATTCCTGACACGAATATAAATATATATTTCCATTTTCTCATCTACACATGTTGGTACCAGATTGAATTAATGATTTCAGCAAAGCACTTAAACATGTGCTTAACATGAAGCCTGCAAGTAGTCCCATTTGCTTTGAAATAGGGCTACTTAAGTACTTAAAGCACTCATGTGCTTACCTGCTTTGCTAAATCAGGATCACAATACTTATTGTTGTGTTGATTTTCATCTTATTTAGCTAATTTCCCTTTTCCTATAAGCTACAGGTTAAATGCTCCCTTTGGAGTGGAGGTGATTGGCAAACTACTGACTCAAAAGGTGGCCAGGGTTAGCCTGGCTATCCCATGAAAATAATTGAGAGAACTGGTCTCTGCAGCATAACTCTTCTTAAGTTCTAGATTTGTTTGTTTTAATATTTTTATGTGGTTAATTTTTAATAACTGTATTAGAACCATGTGTGCTACAGAATTATCACAGGTGCAGGATATTATCAATTACATATATTGCGACAGCACCAAGAAGCCCCACTTACGAAGCAGGATCTGATGGTATTAGGCACTCCACCAACGAAAAGATTATAAGCTTTTTGAGGTAAGGACAATTGAAAGGCTTCTCTACATGGGAAGTTATCCTGGTACAATTATACTAGTACAGTTAAATTACTTTAACTTTCCATGTGGACCTCTTACTCTGGAATAAGACTGGATTATTTCAGCTTAGTTTCAAAGCAACATAAGATAAACAAAAAGAAGGCCCTCTTAGATGAGAATAAGAGTATCCATGTGGGAGTTATATGGGTATAACTAGACTAATATAAATTCACACCTTACATTACAAATTGCCCTAAATAACACATGTTCAAGCCACAGGTCTGTACCTTCTTTCAGCCTCAAAATATTCAGATAATTTGGTCCCAGGGAATAGTTTCTATAGGCATTGAAGACCCAGAGGTAGTCTTGTGGAAAGGATATATGCTTTATTCCATTTTTTGTTAACTAACCAGAATTCATTGCTAATTACTCTAATTTCCCCCCTTATTACAATACACAAAAAGATTCCATGCAGCACCTCTACTAGAACTGCTTATTTTTAGATATTTGTTGATTTGGTATTTTATTAGTAACCTTATCATGGAAGATTAGTGATGTTATTTATTATTGAGAACTACATGTATTTGGAATCACATCATTGATTTTTTTTATTATTGAACTGTCATCTGTGTGTATTAATACACATTTTTATTTTATTTTTTAAAATATTAAAATACTATATTTAACTACAAGATTAACACCACTTCTGGACAATTTGAGGACAAACATCTTTGAAGTTCCTCTATCTCACATCTAAAGCTTTTGACTCTGCACAAACTTTAAGAGTACTACTAAGACTCCTAGAACACCTAGAAATTGAAACTTCCCATTATAACTGAAATTTGTCTATTTTAGTTAAAAGAAGTCATATTTGGTTTAGGAAAGATGACAGTACGACCAATGTGAGGCCATGTACTTATTTAAGAAATCAAGTTATTTAAAGTACTACTGTGTTCAAATTCTTTATAGCTAAAATAAACTGGGGAAAGATGTTGAAATACCCTCTTTCCCTCACAACCACCTCAGATCATTTTTTCTACTTTAGTTATTGCATATGATTTTTTTTGCCATCTGGATTAGGATCTTGATTTGAATGCTTCAGATAACTCAAATGAAATTTAGTCCAAAAATATCTAAAGAATCAGTAATATCAGGATACAGTAAATATTCGGAGTATCACAGGCAGTTAGATTAATCACGTCACATACCTGTGGTTTTTCAGGTTCCTGTGCTTAGTCATGTGTACTCTCTCTTCATTTTCTTATAGAGAATAGTAACTTCTGTCAGTTTCTGTTCTTGGCTTCTACACTGCCACCTGTAGTTATATAGGAGAATTTAGTCATGCCTGTAAAGCCTACCATCACAAAATATTTAATCTCGTTTATTTTACTACACAACCATACTAGTAAAATGTTCTCATCTGTACCAGGACAATTAAAATACTTATATTGTGTTATGTGTAAACTTCTTGGTAAGGAATTAAATTATGTTGGAATCATTTAATTCAATGGAATATTTAAAGACTCTAAAAAACAACTAAAAAAAACAATAACCTTGTATCCCACCATCTACTTCTGTGCTGTTTAATGGATACTTTATAACCCTGAAAGTCAATACTATAACTTTTTCAGGCACAGAGAAATAGCTGTACTTAGTTTTCTATTAAATATAAGACTATCCCAACTTCCATTTAAACATCACCATTTTACAAAAATATACTTTTCACGGATAACTTGGTTACCTCATATAATTTGTAATGATATGCACAAATAATGTTGACAACATGAAATAATTAGATGTTTATTGAAAATAAATTATGTTGAACGCCGGAATTTTCTTATTGTATAAAAAAAGTTCATTTTAAATTTACTGTAATAAATTAGAAAATAACTTTTACTCCAAAATGCCACATTCTCCAGATTCAAGCATTTACACACCAGTCAAACAAAAATGCAGGCTGGGTATTTAAAGACCTCACCGTCATCTCATATTCTGGGGGGAAAGGAATATTTTAACTTGCAAAAGCCTATTTCTATTTAGCATATTTGTTTCATTCAGCAACTGAGTGAGTTTCAAGGGAAAATCATCTTTTGAAAGATCATGGTTTTTTGCATGTGCACACTCTCTCTTAGCTCCACTTATTAATTTTTGATATTCTGTCTACAAGTAACTGTAGGACTACTCTCTCTAGTACTTCTCTACCTGGAAAAATGCTATCAAGTCATTAACTATCTGAAACTAAATCATTTCCTCATGCCACTGCGATAGGGTGACCAGATGTCCCAATTTTATAGGGACAGTCCCGATTTTTAGGTCATTTTCTTAAATAGGCTCCTATTATCCTCCACCCCCGTCTCGATTTTTCACACTTGCTGTCTGGTCACCCTACACTGCGAGCACATGCATGACAACGGCTGTTCTCATATTTAAAATCATAAAAGCTTTTTGTGTTGTATATGATCAAAACATCTATAAAAAAAATCACAAACTTGAAGAGAAACATATTTATCCCAAACAGAAATTAAACATGATTTGCCACCAAATTTCTCGAAAACAAAAAAGACTGATGGTGCTTTATTGTCTCGTGCGGAGCATAATATGAAAAGCCAGGTAAATCCTTGAGTGCACCTAGCTCTGCCTCCCTTGGAGTTACTAGCCAAAATTTCACCTCAAAGGGAATTGCGTTTTCCACATTGCTCACTAAAAACGCCAATCGTTCCCCTGTCAAAACGTACACATGCAGCCACCTTCGGGACCCTCATTGCACAGCTTGGCTATTATCAATTCCTTAATGCAAGTAGGATAAATAACTAAATGACAAGTAAGCAATGCAAGGAAACTACTCCAATCTATATAACTCCCCACACACGCACACACGCGCGCGCGCACGTTGTCTGAAAGGCACATACATATGGGATGAATCTGAAGATCTAAAAAAGATTAAACTGAAATTACGAGATGATGCGTCTCTCTCACACACACACACACCCCTATTTCCAGCTGGGAACAGACACGTTCAGCACTAGGTGACCCTGGGTCTGAGCCCCCCCGGGAGAAAGGGGAGGGTCACACGTGCAACCAGAGACCCGCCAAAGGGCTGGGGGACGCTGGAGCCACGCGGCTGCCCTGCAGCAGCCGGCGCGCCCCAGGGCAGGGGCTGGCCGTGCGGCGGCCGCGGGCGCTGCCCACCTGCGCACGCCCGGGCTCCTCTCTGCCTCCCGGTGCCGCAGGATGAAGCGGCGGCGGCGGCTCCTTGCAGCGCGGGCTCCCTGCTGCCGCCGCTGCCTTTCCTCCTCCCCGCGCCACACAGCCAGGGGGAGCAGCTCGCTCCGGGGGCCGCGGCTCCACCCTCCGGCCGCTTGGGATTCCTAGGGAGGGAGGGACGGCGGCAGCTCAGCCCCTAGCCCGGCTCGCTGGCACGTTCTCCCGCGGCTGCTGCTGCTGCTGCCCGGCTCCGCTCCCCGGCAGCGGCGGCGGAGCCCCAGCGACTCTATAGCGAGCAGCACCTACCCGCCTGCTCCTCCCCCACCTCCTCTTCCTCTCGCTGTCCTCCCCCTCCCCTGCATCACATGGCCCAGTCCCTGCCGGCGCCTCCGCCGCGGCTCGGGGCGCAGCCCGCTCGCCAGCCCGGCTGCTACTGCCGCCTGCACGCGGCGTGGCCGCCCCCGCCGCCCAACCTGCCACACACAGGGTCACCTGACTCACTGCTGCGCGCCTCTTCCCCTTCCTCCCCCGCCGCCCGCGCCCTCCGGCCAGCCCACCTGCCCGCGCCCCCGGCCCGTGCCAACGCAGCCACCCACAGCCCTGCTGAGGGGAGACTCACCCGCCCCCCCGAAACACTTTCCTGGCAACACAGCTACTCCACCCCCCACCCCGCAAAGGGGCGCTGAGAGCAGCAGAGATTGCCCCTGCCAAAGCAGAGGAAGTTGAGCTCTGTGTGCTCCCCAGTCTCTGCCTGTGGGGACTGGTGTCTTTTCACTGACCAGGCAGAAGATAAGTGGTCGTTGGCTCCCAGTGTCTGTTTGCCAGCAGCACGGCCACTCTCCGGCTCGATAGGCAAGGCAAACGAATCCAAAAGATGAAATAAGTTAAATGTATATATTAACTACCCATCTTTCTTTCCTCAGAGAGCTTTATATCATTAAAGCAACAACGAAAACCCGACAGGAACCGCTGTGTTTTGGAAGGCACTTCAGGACCTGGGAATGCATGTCTGAAATGTAATTAAAAGAAACAAGTGGACTTAGCCCATTTTTAAAAAATCATGTACATAGCTTTTAGGAACATGTTCAAAGTCCAGTGTTTGATTACATTCAGGCATCTGATGGTGGAAGATGTCATAGCTGCAAGTCATCAGATTTTACACAATGTTTACCCACTTAACTAAATGGACTTTTTTGTTTTTAACATTTGGAAACAAATCTAGAAAAAAAAGATTATTGTAATTATAGCTGGAGAATGGAGGAGAACCTCAGTTGGGGTAAATTTTCATACTTTATACACTGGCTCAGGATCTGCCCCCTGCCTTATTAAAGAATAGTTCACTGATTTGGTTTTTGTATGTTGTTTAAAATTTTGGAAATAAATGATGTATTTATTTTAGTTAAATTATTTGTCTTTGTTTCCTATAGATCAGATTACATCCACTGTGAAACTGACTTCAAAATAATATATTTGCATGACCCAGCAGTCCAACTGGGTTACAAGAATTCTTTTTACTGATTATTATAGGTTTGTACTGACTGATATGGAATTCTGTTTTTTGGCTTTATAAAATAAAAATCCATGATTTTAATACCCATCCCAACTATACATTCAAGTTTGGCAAGGGCAGGGTTTTTTGTTTGATGAAATTATGTTTTACCAACCTTTTACTCTAATCCTGTATTTTAGGATCTATGTTTTTTAAAACCAATGTGTCGGAAAACAAAAATCCATACATTCTTACAAATCAAGCTACAGTCTATTTATACTGTGAAGCATGCTAAAAGAATCACTGTTAACCCTCTGACCCTTGTCTAGTCTGCTGAACATTCACCTAGTTTTCGGGTACTCTTTTTTAGCCTGAGAAGTGAACTCCAAAAATTGCTGTTAACCTGGTTATTCTAAATAATATGAATTCTGGATAAGAAGTATTTATTTATCAGACTAAATGTAGCATGTGCATAAAACAATAATACTTTTTAATATGAAATGTCGACATTTCATTTATTTGAAAGCCATTTTAAAAATCATTGGCTTCATAAAACTAGAATCTTTTTTATTATCTTTCAAACATTTATCCATAGATACAAATAAATATTGGTATAGTGTAAATATGTATTTGTTTCTTTTAAAAAAACAACCTGTAAGCATATCTATAGCACGTTTTAAATAGGAAAAGATCAAAGCCAAATAAAGCATCTTTACAAGAAAAATATTTGAATAGTCTTATTGAGAAAAGGACAGTAACTGATTTGTACACTTTGAAATAACATTTCTACCCTACTCTTACCAGGCAAATGCTTTTGGTCTTTCATTCTCAGGATGCATCAACCTGACTGTTTAATGGTACAATGTTTTAGAAGAGGATAATATGACCATCATTCAGTTTTGAGTTTATAATTCTGCTTACAAAGGTAATTGTTTCAAAATATATCAGAATTTTTAAATTCAAACATAATAAAAAAGCCATAAGGTGCTTGACTTTAGACTTAAAGTTTGACCTCTTGTCAATGTATCTACATAAAATTATAATACCATCCAGTGTGTCCCAAATAGGACAGGTTTTCCAATTTTCCTCTCCAACTGAATTTTTACTAAAATTTCATTGTGTGTATTAATTTTTTTATTAACTAATGAGTACCATTTGGAAATTCAATAATTACCTGGAGTTAGGTCTGTCAGTGTCTTCATTTTGGCTTGTTGAGCTGCATCTCTTTAAACAAAAGCTATAGAGTAGGGACAATACAGACGTGCCTCCAATCCAGAAGTATTAGGCCATTTTCCATTCAGTCCACTATATATATATATTGCTTTGTCTGAAAGTGTCATAGTTATAATTGCTACAAATGCAGTGAATCTGTAGAAGCAAGTTCTTTCACTGAACCATGTTGTCTGCCCAGGTTTTACCTTCCTAATAAAAAGTCAACAATCTTTCAGGTCTTACATGAAGCCTTCCTAAAATCTAGATATTTTAAGTGAAACCAGGTGGAGGTTCCATCTTTACTCTGATTCTCAAATACAGTAAACAAGCATTTGGCCACTTCATTACTAATACAACACTACCCTATTTGCCTGTAGTTCTTGAGCTGCAGAAAATTGTATAAAATCAGGTCTGTGCAAAGAATATCATGTTTCTTTCAGATAGCATTGCTTCTTCTTATCAGCATTTCAGATTTGAAAGAAAGAATGAATTATGTTGCTAAAATAATTCAGAACCAAATTGAGAAGTCAAATAAAATACCATTCTTCTTCTAAATCTGGGAGGGAGTCATAGTGTAGGCAAAAATAAAAACCAAGTAGTTCCACTTTCTTCATATTTGCACCAAAAAAGGCTCCTTTCTGCTTTCACCAATGCCACCAGAATCTATACTGCAATTGTTTAGTTGCTTCAGTGGTGAGAATTTTCAGTTTTCCAGATAATGAGTTGTGATTCAACACTCCTACTGATATAATGTCTCCACCTCAGCATCCATTTACTTTGTAAAGTGTTAAATCAGAACTGTAATTCCTTCCCCCAGAACCTATTCAGTGCAACCAACCCAGTGATTCCTTGTCTAGTCTGTTGCAGCATTCACCTTGTTTTCAGTTCCTCTTCTTCAGTCTCACATATTAACATCTGATCCGCAAGCAATCTCTAGGAATTAGAGGAATTAGCCCAAAGAATGTTCTCATCATCTCAGACTGTTTAAGCTAATTTGCTCTTCATTTTAACTTTCACTACAATCGCCACTTTTCCTACTGAGAAACTCTATCCCAGTTCTTGCCCATGTGGAGACAGATGCAGTTAGACCTCCTTTTCTTTTCTTTTCTTTTTTTATTAGATTGGTTTTGGCTTTTCTAGATTGATTTCCTTTTCCAGCCGCCCTCTATAGGCTAATTCTGCTTACTTCCCAAAAAATATTGAGGATTCAGAACATCTTAAATCTGTCCCTCTTCCTCTTCTCTCCAGCTTGGACAGCCTTCTCATTTTTCAGCCAAGCCTCAACAATATCAGTGTCTCCAGTCATTCTATTTTTCCTTTCCTCTTTCCTCAATTCCTGCTCCAATTGTCACTTGCTGCCTCTGTCTGTACCTCCAGATAAATATACCTAGCAGGATATTTGCTGTCTGCCATGTATATTATACCTCTCAGCCTTTACTTTAGACCTTTTATTTCCTACAGTTCCCATTCCAAAATATAAAGGGCTCTGTTTCCCCAAATACTTGTGCAGCAAATTATAATTACATGTAGAATTTAGAAATTACTACTAAGAGAAATTATTTGCTACTTTCTTTACCCCAAATTCCAGCACAAGTTCTGCATCCCAAATTCCTGTACAAGTTCCTAAGCACATGTAATAAGCCAAACTCCACACCATTTAAGTCAGTTTATACCACTGTGAAAGCAGAATTTGGCACAATAAAGTTAAGAGAAGACTGGGGGAAGATAGTGATGCCTATTAATTTTTAGAACTATTTGAAGAGCTTACACACCAAAGACAAAGAGAAATTTAGGGCACCGTATGGAAGTATAACCATGAGTAATAGGATTAAAGTAAGAAAAAAACATTTACAAGTAAATTAAATTATACAGTTCTTCATTGGGAAGTCATTTTACTTATTACCACTTAGCTACTAAGATATTGTATAAAAAGAATGTATAAAATATTTAAAATTCAGAAGTCTGATGCTACGATGGTAATAAGAAAGCTACATTACATAACCCCTATGGACTAAAAATCATCATATCCCTTGTGAGCAGCTCAAAAATAGTCCTAATTCCAAACAATCACCTTGGCTCTTTTTGCTATTCACTGTGAAAATCAACATAATCTGAAGAGGATACATTTAAATTTTTGAATCGCCTAATAAAGCTTCCACTTTTGTAGTCAGTTAAGTTGCCAGAATGAGCTCTGAGATGATAACTATACCAGTCCAAAATAACAATAATGCTCTTGTTAAAAACCATTAATTTCCCTCTAACATCTAATATTTAAAACCATTAATTTGTTCATGCATGAAGGGTGAAAATTCATCTCAGTGAATTGCATAGGTCAATAACAGGTCAAGTCCCTCAACACAAAATTCAGAAGTAGGGTATGAATTAGTGGCAACTGGGAGGGCACTGTGTGGGAGAAATGGCCACTCCTGGGTAGAGGTGGAAGGAAGAGGACATATTTACATCACCAGATATTAACGAACTGTAGTACAAGGCCTGTGCTCCACTCTGGGGCTAGACAACCCTGTAGAAGAAGGCTGGTCAGTTTCCACAGATCAAGTTTCCCCTTAAAGGATTTCATTGATCTGAAATCCCTCAGACAAATTAACAGTTGCCTAGAACACCTGATATCTTCTCAGGCTGCATATTTCCTCTCAGGTCAAATTTTTACTCTTCTTCTATTAATAGGATCTTTCAAGCCTTATTACTCTTTTTTTTTAAAAAACAAGTATGTGAGTTACATATTTAGTTATAAGTTCAGAAACTAGACCAGAATGTTAAGAGACTAGACTTCAGTGAAATTGTCTGTTTGATTTTAAATTATAATCCTTCTAAAGACATTGTTTCAAAGATTTCAACACTCCAGTCATATTTCAAGGAAGAGAGGAAGATTATTCTCCTTACCCCTTTCCTGCTTTTTTTAATTTTCTGGGTTTTTTTTATTATTATTGCTCAATGTTTCTGATCTCTCCATTCCATTATAGTCCAAATAATCATCCTTGCATAACTGATATGGGCATACCAACAGCAATTGCATTTCATCCAATGTCAAGAGAGAGTACCAATTCAAGAAAGACACCACTGTTTAATAATATTATTCTAATTCAACTCTTGGCCATTAAAATCTCTGCCTGTGGAACATATATGGCAGGTTCTTAACTATTCTGGCTTCTAAATTAAATGCTTATTTAGAATGTTTTCAATATTTTATGGCCTCCTGTCATAGTCTGCCCAATCACTTCACAATACTCTTCAATCTGTAGATCTCAGCAGGGCCTAAATAACTTCTTAGTGCGGACAAGGGGGGCAAGGATCAGTGTGAACTTCCCATTCCCCGTCAGTACCCAGCCCAGGCAAGGGGAGCTAATGATCCAACCAGCGGACCAAAATTTGGTGATGAATCCTGGTCATGTGCCACCTGAGGCATGTTGCACATATGCTAAGAAGTGCAGACAACATGCCATTTAGTTTTTGGAGCATCCAAGAGACTTTGGACAAGATGTCAGCTCAATAGCCAAATGATTTAAAAACTGAATTTTTGTATTCATTCCACACTGTACATCATTTTTAATACCACTACCATTGTTTTTAAAAGAAATGTTTTTCCCTACAAAATAAAAGAGAGCTTATTTTACAACAAAGTTGAAAGTCTCCTGTCTTGTTATACATTTAAATGGAAGCTGCATTCTTTGTGTATTAATCTACACAAACATGTTAGCTGGTTGTGGTTAACGTGGTTAATGGTTGACATGCTACCTTGTTCTGGAGGACACTAGGATTAGCCATGAAGCCTTATTGAGGGCGCAGGAACAAACCATCCCGAAGTGCAGAAAGAATAGCAAATATGGCAGGCGACCAGCTTGGCTTAACAGTGAAATCTTTGGTGAGCTTAAACTCAAAAAGGAAGCTTACAAGAAGTGGAAATTTGGACAGATGACTAGGGAGGAGTATAAAAATATTGCTAGAGCATTCAGGGGTGTAATCAGGAAGGCCAAGGCACAATTGGAGTTGCAGCTAGCAAGGGATGTGAAGGGTAACAAAAAGGGTTTCTACAGGTATGTTAGCAACAAGAAGTAGTTCAGGGAAAGTGTGGGACCCTTACTGAATGCGGGAGGTAACATAGTGACAGATGATGTGGAAAAAGCTGAAGTACTCAATGCTTTTATGCATCACTCTTCACAGACAAGGTCAGCTCCCAGACTGCTGCACTGGGCAACCCAGTATGGGGAGGAGATGAGCAGCCCTCAATAATGAAAGAACAGGTTAAGGACTATTTAGAGAAGCTGGACATGCACAAGTCCATGGGTCCAGATCTAATGCATACAAGGGTGCTGAGGGAGTTGGCTGATGTGATTGCAGAGTCATTGGCCATTATCTTTGAAAATTCGTGACAATCGGGGGAGGTCCCGGACGATTGGAAAAAGACAAATATAGTGCCCATATTTTAAAAAGGGAAGAAAGAGAACCCAGGGAACTACAGACCGGTCAGCCTCACTTCAGTCCCCGGCAAAATCATGGAGCAGGTACTCAAGGAATCCATTTTGAAGCACTTGGAGGAGAGGAAGGGGATCAGGAACAGTCAACATGGATTCACCAAGGCCAAATCATGCCAGACCAACCTAATTGCCTTCTATGATGAGATAACTGGCTCTGTGGATATGGGGAAAGCGGTGGATGTGATATATCTTGACTTTAGCAAAGCTTTTGATACGGTCTCCCACAATATTCTTGCCAGCAAGTTCAAAAAGTATGGATTGGATGAATGGACTATAAGGTGGATAGAAAGCTGGCTAGATTGTCGGGCTCAATGGGTAGTGATCAATGGCTCGATGTCTACTTGGCAGCAGGTATCAAGCGGAGGGCCCCAGGGATCGGTCCTGAGGCCGGTTTTGTTCAACATCTTTATTAATGATTTGGATGATGGGATTAATTGCACCCTCAGCAAGTTCGCAGATGACACTAAGCTGGGGGGAGAGGTAGATACGCTGGAGGGTAGGGATAGGGTCCAGAGTGACCTAGACAAATTGGACGATTGGGCCAAAAGAAATCTGATGAGGTTCAACAAGGACAAGTGCAGAGTCCTGCACTTAGGAAGAAAGAATCCCATGCACCGCTACAGGCTGTGGACCGACTCGTTAAGCAGCAGTTCTGCAGAAAAGGACCTGGGGATTACAGTGGACAAGTGGTTTCTAAGAACAGGTTGTACAAACACCTGCCAGAGATTATCTAGGCTTACTTGGTCCTGCCTCAGCACAGGGGGCATGACTAGATGTTCTCTCGAGGTCCCTTCCAGCCCTACACTGCTATGATTACCATTCACAGTAATAGTAATGGAGATGGTGTGTATGTCTGAAAACTGTGTTCCACATTAATTCTCTATATATTTTCCTACATACTAAATATTTAACTGCCAACATTATAACGAATCACTGCAGTTCTTTAAAACATCTCCCGCAGTGTGCTGTCTTCACTTCTTCTATAACCCGTCTGACTGGGAAGGAAATTGTTTAGAATCCCTAATCCCAACACTCTGTTGCCACCTCTTCAGCCATGATAATTTAAAACTACACCTCTACCTCGATATAATGCTACCCAATATAACACGAATTCGGATATAACGTGGTAAAGCAGTGCTCTGGGGGGGCGGGGCTGCGCGCTCCGGTGGATCAAAGCAAGTTCAATATAACGCGATTTCACTTATAACGCGGTAAGATGTTTTGGCTCCCAAGAACAGCGTTATATCGAGGTAGAGGTGTATACTACGCTATTCTACTAATTGACTGAATGTGTTCTCTAGTGTTTAGAAGTCAGGACTCTTGCACATTCTGTTTCTGATGACACTACTGTTTCTGATGACTAGTAATAATGACCTAAATACTATGGGTAGTGGGATGCTTAACTAACTAATCCGTTATTGTAAAGTACTAGAGGTCCTGGAAGGGCAGATATTATGGAAATCCCAAATATTATGTTAGCATTATTAGAAATCCATCATTGCTTAATTTGATATAAATAAAGCCCTCAAAACTCTTTCTGGGATTTGCCCTGAATTTCCAAAGTATGAAAACTATTAACGACAATACTCACACAATGACTAATATTTCTGAATTTAACACTCATTGCCTTTTCCATAGACATTTTCAAAGTGATGTAAACTTGATGAGACTGTGTGGTAGGAAAGAATATAAAACACTAAGTCAAGATGATCTAATAGAATGTTGAACTATAATAGTTGAGCATGGCAGCTCAAATTATAAAATACATCACTTTCATGAAACTCATTTTGGGTTAATAGACACGTCAAATAGGCACTGAAGAACATTTTCTTAGTTTTAGGTTGTTTTCATTCTCTGTTGTTTGTCATACTCTCTTAATACACCTCTACCCCGATTTAACGCAACCCGATATAACACGAATTTGGATATAATGAGGTAAAGCAGCGCTCCGGGGGGGCAGGGCTGTGCGCTCTGGCGGATCAAAGCATGTTCAATAACATGGTTTCACCTATAACGTGGTAAGATTTTTTGGCTCCCGAGGACAGCGTTCTATCGAGGTAGAGGTGTATATTTGCAAATAGCATTTTTTCCCTATCAGTTATGTCTGGAGATGTTTGGCCTTTTAAGATCAGAAGCCATCAGCCATGAGGATCAGATCATGATTTGATCAAAATTCTCCCAAAGTCTGGTGATGCTTGAATCTGGGGGTTTGGTTTAGGCTTTTATCTAGTTTTGTCCTTTACAATTCCCAATCAAGAACTGATTTTTTTTCCTGCTCTGTTATGTATCATGTGCAACAATGGTTCGGTTTCATTTCCTTCCTTGACTCAAAGATGGTATAAGCATAGTTCATGGAAAAGAGCGTGTTAATTAACTAATGATACATCACTGGCGGTCAGGCTCTGCAGTAACAGAGCTCTAAATTGTGTAGGCCCTTCATAAATGGTAGCTTTTTTGATCAGTGCTGGAGGGTTATATTTTAAATATATTAATCCAGAGGATATTCTTCACTAGATTATAGTAATTTTATAGGGAGGTCAACTGTTGGGTTGAAAATACTTTATTGCTTCCATTTAATCACGGATTCATATGTTCCAATTACTTCACAGATGCACAAAAATATCAAGGCCACTAAATACCCCAATACATGGTTCAACATCCTTTTCATATATTTCCACATGCTGAGTTTTCATTTGTTATTAGCAATGGGTGATTTTTAAACAAGCTCCAGTAAAAGGTGGAATTATAAGACAATTTTATTGCCAATTATAAGATGAATGGAACAATTACTGAAAACTGGTTGGCCAAGTTACAAGGGACTAGCTCAGGGGTCGGCAACCTTTGGCACCCTGCCCATCAGGGTAAAGCCACTGGGGGCCCGGGCCGGGCCGGTTTGTTTATCTGGAGCGTCTGCAGGTACAGAGCCCCGCAGCTCCTACTGGCCACAGTAGGGTGACCAGATATCCTGATTTTATAGGGACAGTCCCGATTTTTGGGTCTTTTTCTTATATAGACTCCTATTACCCCCCACCCCCTGTCCCGATATTTTACATTTGCTGTCTGGTCACCCTAGGCCACAGTTCGCCATTCCCGGCCAATGGGAGCTGCGCGAAAGTGGCGTGGGCCGAGGGACGTGCTAGCCACTGCTTCCCACAGCTCCCATTGGCCGGGAACGGTGAACTGCGGCCAATGGGAGCTGCGGACACTCCAGATAAACAAACCAGCCTGGCCTGCCAGCAGCTTTACCCTGACAGGCCGGGTGCCAAAGGTTGCCGACCCCTGGTTTATGTAATAAACATAATTAATCAACCATCCAAAATGAGAGGATGACCTTTAAAACAAACCAGTAGTAAACCTATGATGGTGGGTTTGTTAAGATATAGACACAGGAGTACATGTATAGGGTACATATGACCTAAACCCAGATAAGAGGATCATAATGGTTCCTTCTGGTTTAAAATCCATGGGCCAGCAAACAATCTGGCCCCATGAATCTATCAGCCAACAATTACTGTCCTTCTGATCGGAGTTTATTTAATATTTGGGTAGTTATCCATAGGGATTTCTTGGTGAGTACTAAATAAATAAACCCTGTGGGAAAAATCCACCAAAAATACCTGATTCTATTTCACTGATATCTGTTCTAAGAGGGAAATTAACCTGGAAGGACCTTGATATATACGCTAATGCTCGATAAAGGGGCAATAGTATGATAGCAGCCGTAGATGTATGTTTCCCCAGGATGTGTAAATTATTGTACTGAAGTTCTCAAATGACACAGTGTTTATTCAGGGAACTCAGATCCTACTACTAAAGTAGTTTGTGTTTGGTTCTTTTTAATTTTGGTGATCACTTTTAATTTCTCAGAAAAGCCTAGTGCAGCAGTGGTGTCACTTAAATGCCTCCTTCCCATGCAACTTTTTGAAATGCTGGGACAGCAGGGAAAATGTTTATATTTTTTAATATATAGGACGATTATAAACAGCAATAACAACCTCAGCACAGGGCATCTTCTGGGGAATTAATGACTAGCTGAGGTTAATAGCCCTTGGCTTCACTTTGGTCCTTCAACTCTCCCAGTCAGTCATTAATTCCCAGGAAATGCCTTGTGCTTGATTGTTATTGCATTAATACATTAAATTCAAGTTAAGGGTCTGACTTAATGTTTAGCTGCTATAAAGTAAAACACAAGGGAGTGTTCCCAGTGGACATATTTACTGTCAAGTATATTTTTATTTACCTTATTTTCCATTATGTGTTTAAGTTGAGGAATTATATACATTTACTGATGTTTTGTTTTTACAGTTCATAATAGATCACATAAAGTACGAATAAAATTCTACTGCACAGCTCTGATACATTTAATATTTCATTTACAATATCATGTCTCAAGCCAAACAGAAATGAATGTGTAAACAAATAACTATACTTAGTGTATAGAGAAAACAGCCTAAAGATTGGACCAGAGCAATTACAATTTTGTTATGTCAAGTTAGCATCATGCCAGTTTTATTATGCCAAATTGAAGATAGTTTCGTTATTTATAAAGTCTCAAGCAAAACGTGAAAAACCAGAGTGAACATTTTGGCCCCGAAGTTCACTAGTTTTGAAAGGTGGAAATCTCATAATGCCTGTTGTTCTTGTGAGATTTCTGCCATCTTGAGCTGACATCTCATGAGAACAGCTGTTCACAGGAGATTTTTTTACATCTTGATGCATATCTGAACTGGATTTGAAAACAAGGCCTGAGATTTGGATCCAATCCAGGACTAAAACAATAGGAGTATGTTTGAATATTATCCTATCCCCTGAGAAACTAAGGAAGAGGGAGGGAAGGTTTGGAGCAGAGTTTCATTTAATTGAACCTTATCTTCACTGATACTTTTAATTTATTCAGTGATGTTCACTATTTGCTTTATTTAATTTCTTTGATCAATTTAATAGGTTACTAAATTATTCTTTTGAAGGGCTAGACCATCTTCCTCAGCAGTAACAAACACTCTTCCATCAAATCTGTGGGTAGTTTACCACTTACTATCTTCATTACACGCAAACTGTGTTTTTATTTCATTCAAGTGCTATAATTTAGTGATCAAAGGTGTTACTGTTTCCATTGTGGAAAACGTATGTGTTGAAAATGTGGTTTTGAAACCTACATTATTTTACTTAGATGTAGTGGGCTAAACTAGTCCCAGGTGTCACTCCATTAAAGTCAGTGGAGTTACACCAGGGATAAATGTGGCTCATTGTATCATACTTGTACACTACAATGGGCTTAGATTTTGTGTGTGCACAAAAGCAGGTAAAAAGATTTCTGTAGTATCTTTGCAGTGTTCTGGGAAATGCCACATGAGAGCATGCGAAGATCATTCAAGATAATGTATACTAAAAGGATCTTAAAATGTGGGTTAGTGCTAAATAAGACACAAAACATAGGAAGAAGTATTGTCTATAAAGAAAATTCATGTGACCTAGGCTTTATTCCAGACTGAAGCACTCTTGCTGAGTGACTTTGGGTAAGTCATTTAAACTCTCTGTGCCTCACTTTAGCCATCTGTAAGATGAGGGAGAATATGCACGTATCTTACAGAAATGCTGTAAGGAATAATTATGAAATGCTTTTCAACATAAGCTAAACTAAAAAAGACCATTGCTATTCTGAATAAAAGTGTTAACATGGGGAGTTATACCAGCATAACAATAGTGGTATATTTATACAGGTATAGTAACATTGGTAAGTTTCCCCATGTAGACAAGGCCTAAACTGCCAAAACATGAAGGCCCACCAGTGGACATCCCCAGGCCAAGTATCCTTTTCCTGAGTGGGAAACAGGCAAAGGGAGCCACAAAATGAGAAGAAAAGAATAAAAAATAGGAAGCATAAAAACAGAGATGAAGAAAACAAGATAAAGAAAAAAGAACAGAGGCACAGAGAGCAAGTGGACAGAAAGAAAGGTGGTAGCAACTGTGCTGGGGTACTGCCTAAAGGGGCACCGGGGACATGGGTGCCATCCAATCTCTGCAAGAGAGGACTCCACCAGCAAAAAGCTGGGAAACATTGGTTTATAACAAGGATCACACTAGCAGCTCCATCCATGTAAAATGTGACTATGCAGCCATGTAAGTAGATGTATAATTGCTGATTTTTAAAATGTTACTGCATGTTTATGCACCAGAATCTAAGCTTTCATTTACGTAATACTGTAGATACAAAACTTTATGGTTATGAAGCTAACCTTCCAAATGTGAACTGAATATAAACCAATGCAGTGAAGATTGCTCAAGTCTGCAGACAGCCTAAAACAATAGCACTAACAATGATTGTAAACTGCTCCCATTCATCTCAGTAGAGTATTAGTTTTGATGCCTAATTATGGTCATTTAAATGTCAACATTATCTATTTCCACTGTTGAGCATTTCAGCAGAAACATCAAGCTAGTGTACTTCTCTCTCATTGTTGCATGTAGTGGCAGATATTACTCCTGGGGCATTCTGCACCAAAAAATTAGAAATTCTGCACACAATATTTTAAAATTCTGCAAATTTTATTTGTCAAAATAACACTATGTAATCACACCAGTTTCAATTATTTTGGTAATTTATTTCAAAATACCTATCAGTAAGTATGTCTGTAAGAATACAGACACACACACAAAATTCCCCCAGGAGTAGAGAGTTAAAGATACCCCTTTGACAACCCAGTTCTTGTTTCTCTGCTCCCCTCCCGCCCCATGCCCCAAGAGCACAGTCTGGGGGCCAGACACCCACAACCCCTCCTCCCCAGAGCCCAGCAACGGGGGCCCCCCCAGCCCAGATAACCGCACCCCATCCCCCTGACCAGAGCCCAACCATGGTACCTCCCTGGCCCAGATATTCCCCCAGCCCCGAGCCCAGGGATCCAGAGGGAGAAACAGCCTGATGCTCAGACTCAGGTTTACATGGAGTTTTCTGTGCGCCACCCTCTCCTTCCCTCAGGGCATGTTGGGAACTGCAGCTGCCAGGAACCCTCTAGCTCCCTCTCCCTCCCCCGGCCCTATCAGTGTCTTCTATATGCAAGCTGGGCTCTGGTGAGTCCAGTGGCCCCTAGTGGTGGCTAGCAGCACTGCAGCCCATTTCTATGGGGAAAAGGAAATTCTGCGCACACGTTAATTTCTGCAAAATTCTGCATTGCACAATGGTGCAGAATTCCCCCAGAAGTAAGATATTGGGTAGGTGCAGTTGGTCAACTAGTTGTTGTTAAGGATTATTGAGGTGAGGAATTCAAATATCCTTCTCTGAATTTAAAGTCCCTTCTGCCTCTTTTCAAAAGGAGAAGCTGCACCTGCCCAGTACCAAACAAAAAACCAACCCACAATCCTGAATTTACTCCTGGGAATCAAAGAATCAAATGACCCTTCATGCCTTTCTGGCTGTCAAAATCTCTCTCTCTCAACCAGCTGTCCAAACCTTGACTTTTCCCTTTATTGTTTTTATAATGTATTTGTTTTCAATGCTGCCTGGATGCTGATGTTGTGCCTGATGTACCAGTTCCAAAGTCTGACTGTCTCCAGACAAAGTGGGATGGCTCTCGCTCCTCCCTATTTTTTTATGGAGGCCACAGTGATGATATTGTCTGACATCACTTGGATGTGGAGGGAGTGAATGAATGGGAGGAAGGCCTTGCATGCAAGGTGAACTGCCCACAGCTTCAGGATGTTGATTTGTGGTCCATGTGTCCTGTGCAGTGTGACTGTTCAGGTGGGCCCCTACCCCAGAAGGGACACGTCTGTTACATTAGTGGCAGTGGGAGTGGAGAAGGGAACTCCCATTTGTATCTTGTCTGAGTGATGATGAAGGAGGTGATGATCCTGGTAGGGACAGTCATCCTGGAGTTGATGCAGTCTTTGTTGGGCAAGTAGACCGAACTGAGCTAGGCCTATATGCAACATAGATGAAGCCTGGCAGAGGGTGTTACATAAGTATACATTGCCATATGACCTAGCAATGATAGGTACATCCACACTGTAGTGTTTGGTCTGCCAGAAATTAAAGAAATTAGGTTGTGCATCGTTTGAAACCTTTCTCCGGGGATGAAGGCTCTTGCAGAAACAGAGCCCATCGCTGTCCCGATAAAGCTAATTGTCCTTGTGGGGGATAAAATGGACTTTTCTCTGTTCACGCAAACCCCCAGGGCTGTAAGACTTTGAATGAGGTATTGAATAGCTGATCTCACTACTGTTGAGAGTGACCTACCAGGAGCCAGTCATCAAGATATGGAAAGACAGTGTGCTCCTGACATCTCATCTGGGCTGCCACTGGGGAGAAAGCTTTTGTAAACACTCTGGGTGCTTTCACTAGTCCAAAAGGGAGGACTCAGAATTGGAAGTACTCCCAATGCACCATAAACCAGAGGAACATCCTGTGGGAGAGGTGAATGTCTATATAAAAATATGTGTCCTTCACGCTGAGAGAGGGGATTATTGATGCCAACATGACCATCCTGAATTTTGACTTCTGAAAGAAGATGTTGAGTTGCCAAAGATCCAGAAAGGATCTCCACCCTCTGCCTTTTTTGGGAACTAGGAAATATACAGAATATAACCCTCTTCCTTGATACTGAGGCTGGACACACTCTATTGCCTCTCGGTGTAAAAGAGGCTTCCTATTGAAGAATTACCTCATTAGCATGGTTCCCCGAAGGGGGACCGGAGAGGGGATGAACTCTATGGAGTATTGCTGATGTATAATTTCCAAGGCCCAATGGTCTATTAGGATTAGCTCCCAGTGCTGGGCAAATAGAGTGAGATGGCCTCCAAAAGTGACAGAAGAAGGGGCAAGTGGCATCAGAGATAAGCAGATAAAGAGATAAAACATCAAAAGTGGCTCCTAGCAGTAAACTGGGAATGGGTCACATTGAGGGGGCCAGAAAGTGGGGCCTCTGAGCCTTCTGTTGCTTGCAGGGAGGCTCAGCAGAACACTGGTGGTAGAATGCATGAGGAGGAGGCGGTGGTGGCAGCACCGGTGTTCGTTTAAAGGTCTGCCCTGGTGCTTTCTCCTTGGGGCTGGTGTGTAGATCCCCAGGAGGAGGAGGGTAGACCCTGGGTCCTTTAATGAGTGGAGAACATCAGTCTTCTCATAAAAGAGGTTGGACTCCAAGGGAATGTCTTTTACAGTATTCTGCGCCTTCCTGGTGAAGACCGAGGATTGCAACAACAGCCCCCTCCTCATGACAATACCAGCAGCTAAGCTTGTGGAGGCTGTGTCTCAAGGGTTCTCAACATTTTTCTTTCAGCCTCCCCATCCCCAACATGCTATAAAAATTCCAGAGCCTAGCAGGGAGGGGGCCTTTGGGCTTCAGCCACCAGAGGCGGGGAGTCCGGGGCTTCTGCCCCACAGGGCTGGGTGCTCGGGGCTTCTGCCCCACAGGGCACCAGGCTTTAGTCCTGTGAGCCTGGGGTGCTCAGGGCTTTAGCCCACAGTGCTAGAGCCAGGCTTGGGACTTGAAGCCCCCCAGAAACGGCTCATGGATCCCCCAGTTGAGAACTGCTGCAATATCTGATGCATCACCTGCAGCCTGAAGAGCCATTTTCGCCACCAGCTTGCCCTCCACTATAAGGGAGAGGAACTGGGCCCTGTCCTCAGAGGAAAGTTTGTCCTGAAAGGCCACCAGCCTAGAGTAGTTATTAACGTGACACTTGGCTAGCAGACCCCAGTAACAGGCAGTGTGGAACTGCAAGCCTGCAGAGGACATGACCTTTCTCCCCAGAAGGTCAGGTCTCCTGTAGCCCTTGTTTGACAGGGCTCAGGGATTGAGACCTATTACATTCTGTAGCAGCCTGCATCACCAGCGAGTTGGGAGCAGGATGGAAGAACAGGAATTCAGCTCCCTTTGTTGGAATGAAATAGCACTTCTTAGCCCACTTAGGTGTGGGGACATAGGATGCTGAGGTGTGCCAGACCCATCTCACTAGCTCCAATATGTCCTCATTAACTGGGAGCCACTTTATATGGGCCATGAGTCTGCAGAATGTCCAACAGCGGTGGTGTGGATCATGAACTTCCTTCAGAGATATCTGGAGATCACTAGTCACTCTTATCTGGTGAGGATGGGGAAGAAAGAGAGATTGCCACATCTGAGGAACAGAGGAGATTCCCATTGGAACAGTTGGTACCTGCGATTCCTGTTCAACATCTTCCTCCTCCTCATACACTGATAGAACCAGTTGTTGGCACAAGGTGGAGGAGTGAAAAGACTCCTGTGTGGTCTCAGACTTCTGGTATAGGAATCTCACAGTCCCCAATAGGACCAGAAAGAGGGGACAACACTTTGAGGGGTACCTGATGGGGATCCATCGGTCTCTAGGGGAGGGTCATGTTCATAAGGATAGTGATCGTAAGTCCCAGATCACCTATCTTTGCTTGGCTCTTTCCATGGGGATGAAGGAAAGACCAGCTCATCAGATTAGTGTGAATCCGAAAATTGCTCCTGTTGTAATGGTGGCACCGTTGGTACCAGGGAAATCCTGCCTGACGCTTGTAAGTGAGATGGTTACTGGGGCACTGAAGTAGTATCATCTTCCAGTGTAGAAATGGCTCTCAGGAGGGCTGGGTCAGAGAAGAGGGGAGTCTGTAGTTGGGAAGGAAGATATCCTCCAGTGTTGCATTGGTCTCTGTGCACCCCGGTGTGTGGGGAGTTCCAATGGTCAGCAGCGACAGACATGGCGCACCTCTGGTTTTGGTGCATTCTTTGGGCAGACACGTCAATCCTGCAGAGTCTGGAGCTGCACTTGTGGATGGAACCAGTGGATAATGATCCTTGTGCTCTGGTACCGGAATTACCGATGGAACCAGTGGACCCTTCTTCTTATGCACTTCACCCTCCAACCTGTTTTTTTTTGTGGAACTGGTTCCTTAGGGTTTGTGCATAAGGGCTCACCTGACATCAATGGGCTTGGGGAAGGAGCGCATTTCTTATGGACAGTCCTCAATGGGAATCTGTCCTTGTGCCCATAAGAGTGTCTCTTACTCTCATGGGAAGACCTGGAGGAAGAGTCTTTGAGTTTAGAAAAGGGGGGCTCTACTCCTAAGCATGTGCTCGGAGGGGCGCTGCTCATTTGGTGAGGCTGAAGTGGGGGGGGGGCGGTCTTCCTGGCCCAGATCGGAGAGGGGCTTTGTAGCCTTCTCCATTAAAGCGAAGGTCACAAGCTTTGCAAGTTCTCAATGGAAACAAGCAACAAATGCTGCAGCATTGATGTTCATCACTGAAAGAGAAAGATCAAGGGCAGGAGATACTGTTTTTGAAGCCTGGGAGTCTGGGCATTGTTCCCAATGGTGGGGAGGAAGTCCCTGGTCCGGGAAAACAAACTACACTAAAAATTAATTGAACTAAGCTAAAGAATAACTATTTACAATCTTATTTACAGGTTTTTTGAAAGGCTGAAGCAAGAGAGGACACTTGATTCCGACTCAGGCCATGCAGCAGTATGAAGGAACTGAGGGGCGGTTGACCTGCACTGCTGCTTATACTCTCACTTGGGAGCATGAGGAGAGCTACTGCACATGTGCAGGCCAACAGACACTTCTTGTTAAAATCTCCAGACTCGGGTGCACACATACCACATGTGGAACAAATATAGGGACCAGAACTCAAAGAAGAAATTTGTCTTTTAGTAGCCATTGAAAAGATAAGATTGGACAGCTAATGCCTCAAGATTTATAATCCTGTCTAAATTAAGGCAGCCTCCCTGGGTTACCCTATGTCCCATAGCACTGCCTGTAATCTTCACAGTGCTGTGCACTACACACTAGTCCTGCCCCAGCATGCCCCCTATGCCAGGCATTACAAGGAGGTCCTCGGAAGGTAGGCTTATGGCTGTCCTCCACAATGCCTTCACCAGGGGAATACCACAGCTGGAACTGGGGCTTTTAGGAACCCTTTACTGTGATCCAGCCCTTTTACTTGGCATAAAGGGGCCATAGCAAGGGTCAGGCTCTCACCCCTGGTCATTTTCACATGCTCTCCATTCCACCGAAGATAGCCTTGACTCTCCCCTCATTTTCTTCTGCTCTCATTTTGATGACTTCTTCTATGTTGTTCCTATGGATAGAACACCCTCCTGAAACCTGTTCTTCAAATACCCTCCTGCTCCTGGTACAAAGCCCTCCGAAGAATTTCATTTTTGCTGTTGGCATTGGCTCCAGGTACAATGAGTTTGCATAGCCACATGAACGACTGCCTAATTATAGCTTATTGTTTAAATGTCAGCATTAACTATTTCACAGCTGATCAGTTTAGCAGAAACATCCAACTAATGAATGGTCTCATTTGTCATTGTTCACTACATGGCCAGCTATTGGGAGAGGGTGCAGCAAGGCAGCTACTTGCTGTCAGGATTTACTAAGATCAGGAGAGAGAAATGCAATTGCCTTCCTCCACTAAAGTAAAGTCTCCCTCTATCCCTGCTTTAAAATAAATCAGACAATATTAATTTGACGTTTTCAAATATAATTGTTTAAAAAAGGTCAAGCATACATTGTATATAGGAAAAATACAGGAGGGCTAGAAACATACCGTTTCAGAAATGAAAGCTGAGATTCTCTTGTATTCACAAGACTTCAAGATCTGGGCTTTTAAAAAACGATATCAATTATCATGAGACTCGTGATACATCACAGTAATTGGCAACACTAAATTTCTCATATGAATCTTGGCTTAACCAGGAGATCTTCAATGATCTGAAACTCAAAAAAAGAGTCCTACAAAAAGTGGAAACTAGGTTAAAATGCAAAGGATGAATATAAACAAATGACACAAGTATGTAGGGACAAAATTAGAAAGGCCAAGGCAGAAAACGAGATTAAACTAGCTAGAGACATAAAGGGTAACAAGAAAACATTCTGCAAATACATTAGAAGCAAGAGGAAGACCAAGGACAGGGCAGGTCCGTTACTCAATGAGTGGGGAAAAAACAGAAAATGTGGAAATGGCAGAAGTGCTAAATGACTTTTTTGTTTCAGTTTTCACCACAAAGGTTAATAGCGATTGGACATCTAACAAGGAATGCCAGTGAAAATGAGATAGGATCAGAGACTAAAATAGGGAAAGAACAAGTTAAAAATTACTTAGACAAGTTAGAGGTCTTCAGGTCACCAGGGGCTGATGAAATACATCCTAGAATACTCAAGGCGCTGACTGAGAAGATTTCTGAGCCATTAGCAATTATCTTTGAAAAGTAATGGAAGAGGGGAGAGATTCCAGAGGACTGGAAAAGGGCAAATATAGTGCCCATCTATAAAAAGGGAAATAAAGACAACTTGGGGAATTACAGACCAGTCAGCTTAATTTCAGTACGCAGAAAGTTAATGGAGCAAATAATTAAGCAATCAATTTGCAAACACCTAGAAGATAATAAGGTGATAAATAACAGTCAGCATGGATTTGTCAAGAACCAAGTGTGTTAAACCAACCTAACAGCTTTCTTTGACAGGGTTAATAAGCCATGCGGATGGTGGGGAGCGGTAGATGTGGTAGATCTTGACTTTAGTAAGGCTTTTGATACTGTCTCACATGACCGTCTCATAAACAAACTAGGGAAATACAACCTAGATGGAGCTACTATAAGGTGGGCGCATAACTGGTTGGAAAACTGTTCCCAGAGAGTAGTTATCTGTGGTTCACAGTCAAGTTGGAAGGGCATATCAAATGGGGTCCCACAGGGATCAGTTCTGGGTCCAGTTCTGTTGAATATCTTCATCAATGATTTAGATAATGGCATAGAGAGTACACTTATAAAGTTTGTGGAAGATACTAAGCTGGAAGGGGTTGCAAAGTGGCTTGGAGGATAGGATTCAGGGGAGGCCCATCCATATAGGAGAACTAGGCGATTGCCTAGGGTGTCAAGTTAAATGGGGCACAAAATTTGAGGGGAAAAAAAAATCAAATAAAAAAAATGAAAAAGATGAAAAAATACAAATAAAATAAAGAAGATGTCATTATTTCAATTCCCGTGCGTGTATAGATGGAATATGAATTATAATTCATTTCTCTACATTTCTGAGAATTTATTAATATGTCAAATCTTTTATTTACTGCAAAAATAAATAATATTTTAGCTAAATTTTTCTTCAATTTGCGACGTAGGGTCAAGATGACCCACTCCGCAATTTTGATAAGCAATAACTCAGCCACAATGAAACACATCTGCCAGCAGCAAGAGCTGCAATGCTAGTGACACCTAACTCGAATATACATCAAGGTTGCATAGCTGGAAATTCAAGTAGAGTGGAGATATAGCAAGTTGATACATGTCAAATGGTCATTTTAACACACGTTGCAGGTAGGTGGTTAAAAATTGAGCAAATACTGTGGAAAATTGTTTTTCTTGGTGTCAAAGAATAATGTCTTTCAGCATTATAAATCCAAAACGTGAGTATCTTTAAGCGTTATTATCGGGCTGTATAATTATGAACTTTTCTTTGTTATAACTGGTTCACATGTAATAAATAAGGTCCATAAAAGAAAAGTAACAGCATTAACACTTAATAGACTATGAAAGTGATGACATCACACACCAAGCGGGTAACTGTGAGGAAGGGGATTACTTTCCAAACAACCGGTGTCGGGTTATAACGTCGAAAAAGGTCATTTTGTTTCCGTGTAAACGCTGTAACTAACTGTTTTAGTTAGTGAGTGTATGTTACTAATAATTGAACCTTTAAGCAGTGAAAAGATGTGTTGGGATGGCTGCAATGTAGTTTATATTGCCAACCATGTGGTGGGTATGTCAACCATCCTTAATGCTATAATGTTTGCAGTTGGGCGCACAGTACATAACAATATTCAAATGCCCCATTGCAGAAAGAGGAAAAAGAAAACCCTCAGGAGCTGAGTATTGTAAACAAAAGGCTGAGAAGGAAAAGGACCAAGCAAAACAGCAGGGATCCTTCCTGAAATATCTTCTCTTTAATCCAAATAAAGATGGAAGCAGTGCACAGCATCCAGATGAAATAATTTTACTTGGAGAGGAGGTTAGCTCACATCCGCATGGAAGCAGTTTGGAACATCAAGATGAAGGTATATTACTTCAAGATGAGGGTAGCTCACATCCACAAAAAAGCAGTTTGGAAACTCAAGATGATGGAAACTTACTTCTAGATGAAGGCAGCTCACAGCATCAGACTGATATGGAAGTGGAGAAAATTTAGTCACCTTTAGAGACACATGCAGAAATTGAAGTAGATGAAGTAGAAGGAAGAAAGGATGAGGAAGTTACAAAGAAGTTTAGAGTGACCAGACGTCCCGATAAAATCGGGACCGTCCCGATATTCAGTCGTTTGTCCCGATAGTCTTCAGTCGTTTGACCATATTCTGGGTTGGGCCTTCTTTTTTTCTTTTTCCCCTTTGGCAGCACTCCGGACCTGACCCCGCCCCCCCCCCATGTGTCCCGATATTTTGTTCATGTAATCTGGTCACCCTAAACAAGTTACAGTATGGGGACCCAGCTTCATGGCCCAGATGTGATGACAGTGTGTGGCAAATTCTCATGGAACATGGACCCAAACAAGTTAATGAATTTCCCTTCCCCAAGGATAGAGATAAAAAAAAATTCTCTGCTCAGCATTACAAGAGGAAACTCATTAATGGGGAAGAAATTCATCAAAACTGGTTACAATATTCAGTGTCGAAGGACTCTGTGTTTTGCTTTTGCTGCAAGTTGTTTAGAAATCAAGCAATCGGTACATCACTTACTGAAAATGGTTCGAAGGACTGGAAAAACATATCTTCAATTCTCTCTTCACATGAAAGAAGTACAGAACATTTGGAAGTTTTCAAAATTGGAAAGAACTTGAATTAGGATTGAAAAAAAGGAAACACTATCGATGAAGAAAATGTATGTGTGATCAAGGAAAAAGAAGAATATTGGCAACAAATATAAGAGTGTCTGATTACTTTAGTGAGAGTTCTCAGTGGGCAAAATTTAGCATTTCGCGGCCGCGGTAGAAGTGAAAAATTGTACACTCCAGGTAATGGAAACTTTTTAAAATTTGTTGAATACCTAGCTTTGTTTGATCCAGTCATGAAGGAGCATCTATGTAAAATAACTGATTATGAAACACAGGTTCATTACTTAGGAAAAAATATGCAGAATGAACTGATTCAAATCCTAGCAAATGCCATTAAAAAGAAAAATTGAAGAAGCTCCCCATTCTGCAAAATACTTTTCAATAATACTGGACTGTACACCAGATGTGAGGCATGTTGAACAAATGATGATGATCATTTGTTTTGTGGATATGGAAAAGTCTGCAGATGAATATAATGTTGAAGTGCTCATAAAGGAACATTTTTTTGGTTTTGTACCACTGAAGGAGACGACTGGAGTATTTATGACTGAAACTATTCTACAAGAGCTTGAAACAATGTCATTATCTGTTGAAAATTTACCTGGCCAAGACTATGATAATGGGAGTAATATGAAGGGTAAAGACAATGGTGTGCAAAGGAGAATGATGGAAATCAATTCTAGGGCCTTTTTTGTTCCTTGCAGTGCGCATTCTCTGAATTTGGTTGTCAATGATGCTGCTAGATGCTGTTTGGAGGCAAGCAGTTTCTTTGACCTGGTGTAACGTGTTTGTGTGTTTTTCTCAGGCTCAACACACCATTGGGAGATTCTGACTCGCCATGTGAATTCTCTAACTGTGAAACCACTTAGTCAGACAAGATGGGAGAGTCTCATTGATGCTTTGAAGCCTCTTCGCTATGAACTTGGAAACATTTATGATGCCCTAATTGAAATTTGTGATGATACTACCTTTATTGGATCATCTGGCAATACGGCACATTCAGATGCAGACGCTCTTGCAAATGGCCTTTCCAAGTTCAAATTTGTGAACTCACTCATTTTGTGGTATAATATCCTTTTCGAGATTAACCTCACTAGTAAGAGGCTTCAGGAAAAGAACTTGAACATACATTCTGCTATTCAAAAACTGCAGCAAACTAAAAATATTCTGGAGGAATTAAGAAGTGATGAAGGGTTCGAAAGAACACTAATAGATTCTCTCGAGCTTGCTAAAGAAATAGATTTTCCAACAGAATTTGAACCAGAGCCAGTTCGCATTCGGCAAAAGAAACAACAGTTTTCATATGAAGGACGAGACACACCCATTCAGAACCCAAAACAAAGGTTCAAAGTGAATTTCTACTTCACAGTCCTTGATACTGCTATTCACATGGTTGACAAAAGATTTCAACAGATGCAGCAGCTAGAGTCAGTATTTGGATTTCTATATAATATCCACAGCTTGCAAAAGAAAACAGCATACAGATAAGAGAATTTTGTATAAAACTGGAGTCAGCATTGACTCATGAAAATTCAAAAGACATTGATGCTACAGATTTGTGTCGTGAGCTTCAGGCTTTTTCAAGATGACTTAAGAAACATTGCATTCCTGAAGAAGTACTGAAGTTTTTTTGTGAAAATAAACTCAGACAGTTTTCCAATCATTTTTATAGCTCTGTGCATTCTTTTAACTTTGCCAGTTTCCGTAGCTAGTGGGGAACGTAGCTTCTCAATGTTAAAATTGATAAAACATATCTGTGTTCAACAGTGGTGCAAGAGAGACTTGTTGGACTTGCCACAATGTCAATAGAGCATGAAATAGCTGGAAAACTGGATCTAAAAGAACTAGTGACTGAATTTTCAAAACTTAAAGCAAGAAAAGTCATGTTTTAAGAGCACAGAGTGTTTTTTATTCTGAGTATTTTGTAAATACAGGTTAAAGTTCATTGAAGAGTTTTCTTATTTCTTTCTATATTGGACGGGTGGTGGTAATGGCAGTTAAAGCAGGTTAGTGTAATGGATGATTTTGGATTTGTAATAAAAATAATTAACATTTTAAATGCATTTTTATTTGAAATCGGACTGAAATATCTCTAGCTATGATGTACAAATCTATTCTGAAAATTTCATGTCTCTATTTTATCTGATCTCAGAAACATTGGTTGGACAGACAGACGGACAGACAAACCGAATAATTAAGCCTCTGTTTAAAAAAAAAAAAACGCTTAAAAAACATTAAAAGGAAAAAAGGGGCAAAATGTTTCCCAGTTTACCAAAAACCTCAGCCTAGATCTGCCCTTGGGGCTTGGGGGTGGGGGCACCGATTGCATGCTTCGCCTAGGGCGCCAGTTGCTGGCAGCTAGTCTAGGGCTGCCCCAATAGGATTAAAATTCAAAATGGTCTGGACAAACTGGAGAAATGGTATGAAGGAAATAGGATGTAATTCAATAAGGACAAATGCAAAGTACTCCACTTAGGAAGGAACAATCAGTTGCACACATACAAAACGGGAAATGACTGCCTAGGAAGGAATACTGCGGAAAGGGATATGGGGGTCATAGTGGATCACAAGCTAAATGTGAGTAAACAGTGTAATACTGTTGCAAATAAAACAAACATAATTCTGGGATGTATTAGTCGGAGTGCTGTAAGCGAGACACAAAAAGTAATTCTTCCTTTCTACTCCACACTGGAGTATTGTGTGCAGTTCTGGGCACCACATTTCAGGAAATATGTGGACAAATTGGAGAAAGTCCAGAGAAGAGCAACAAAAAAATATTAAAGGTCTAGAAAACATGATCTATGAGTGAAGATTGAAAAAATTGGGATTGTTTAGTCTGGAGAAGAGAAGACTGAGAGGGGACATGATAACAGTTGTCAAGTAGTAAAAGATTGTTACAAGGAGGAGGCAGAAAAATTGTTCTCCTCAACCTCTGAGGATAGGACAAGAAGCAATGGGCTTAAATTGAAGCAAGGGCGGTTTAGGTGGGACATTACGACAAACTTCCTAACTGTCAGGGTGGTTAAGCACTGGAATAAATTGCCTAGGGAGGTTGTGGAATCTCCATCATTGGAGATTTTAAAGAGCAGGTTAGACAAACACCTGTCAGGGATGATCTAGATAATACTTAGTCCTGCCATGAGTTCAGGGGACTGGACTAGATGACCTCTTGAGGTCCCTTGCATTCTACGATTCTAAGCAGATATTGGCCTTTTCTGGGCTTTGAATTCAGTTCAAGTCAAAACGTAGACAATGGAAACAGAATTAGAATTCATATCTTTCGAAAGTTTAGGGGTATTGGGACATTGATTTGTTTTGGGTCTCTCTCTCTCCTTAAGGAAGAATGTGTTTGCTTGAAACATTGACTAATAATAGAAATTTTTGTCCTTACTCAGGCAGTGCTTCTATTGACTTCAGTAGGAGTTCTGCCTTAGTAAGATATGGCCCCAAAATTATGTATTTTTCTAATAATGAAATGGATGGAAGCAAGGAGGTAAATTATTTCTGTGGAAAAACATCTTCAAATGTAACCTCTTTCTCTCCTCTTAATGAAAAACAAAATAGATCTTTATTACAGTTTATGATTTAACTTATTTTAAACAAAAGATACTCTTACAACTAGTAAAGTAGAAATAAGATAAGATGTGTATACTTCCACATACTCCTAAACGTTTACTGTGAATAGTGGGCACTTATTTTTAAAAAAAGTGAATTATATAAAACCAGTATTAGAATATGATTTTTTTATTTTAGTTTATCATGACATTTTTGATCTGTGCATGATATACTCTTCAAACTGCTGTTTAATGGAGAGAATTTTAATTCTTCCATGTGTCGTTCCATCAAGAAGCTAATAAGGCTGTGTTATGGTTTTCAGTGTGAATTATATGGTGTATAAATCAACAAAAAACATGGCCCACAGACTTTCCAGTTTATGTGGTTTGGGTAATTATATTTAAATACAACATATCTTTTTCTATTAAAATCTCTACATCAAGTCATTAATGTCCATGTAGTGTTTCAACCAACCATATGTTTTACTAATTAAGATTTAAGGGCCCAATCCTTCAACCGTTATTCATGTAATTCATTCTCATTCACACAATTAGGCCTTGATCCAGAAAATACTTAAGCTGATGCATAATTTTATGCATGGGAGTAGTTCCATTGAGTTCAATGGGACTACTTACATGCATAAAGTTACTCACATGCTTAAGTGTGTGCAGGATTGCAGCCCCACACCCAAACCTTTGGAAAGCCTCTTCTTCATTGCACTTTTTGTAAGTATAGTTTAGGTATATACTGAAGTCACATCTGTTAAAACAGAAGTAGAATTTTAAAATCATATCCCTTCAACTATCTTGATCTCTCTAGAAATGTTTAAAGAGTATTTTAATTGAAACATAGTAAAATCCTGAATGAAATATACATGTATACAGTGTTATAGTCATGTTGGTCCCAGGATATTAGAGAGACAAGGTAGATGAGGTAATACCTTTGACTGGATCAACTACATGCGTCTTACATGTTTCCCCAAGATACATAAACAAGGGAACCCAGGCAGACCCATCATATATGGCCATGGCACCCTCACTGAAGGAATATTGGGACTCATAGAAACCTTCCTCAAACTACTTGCCACACAAAGGACCAGCTTCCTCCAGGACACAACCAACTTCCTCCACAAACTAACAACCACCCTTGCCACCATGGATGTCACTTCCCTATACACCAACATCCCTCACAATGACAGGATAGCTGCCAGCCTCAAATATTTACAAGACAATGGACAAACCTCAGTTATCCACCCCAGACACATTGGCAAACTCATCCATTTCATCCTTACTCACAATAATTTTACATTTAACAACACACACTTTGTCCAAAGTATGGGAACAGCCATGGGTACTAGTATGGCTCCCCAATATGCCAATCTCTTCATGGGCCACCTTGAAGAAGAATTGCTGGACAAATGCATCACAAAACCAATGATATACCTGAGATACATTGATGATATTTTCATCCTCTGGACAGAGGACTTAAACTCCCTCATAGATTTCCACAACAACTTCAACAACCACCACCCATCCATTAAACACTCTCTGGAACACTCCCACACTTGCATCAGCTTCCTGGACATCATGATCAGCTTCAACAATGGAACCCTACAGACAACTATATACAAGAAACCCACGGATCACTACACTTACATTCATAGATCCAGTAACTACCCTAAACACATCACCAAGTCGGTTATTTACAGCCAGGCACTCAGATATGCTAATATGTAGAGCCCTGCAAATCCACAGATATCCGTGGACCATTTTTGCGGATAGTGGATTGGATGCAGATACAGCTGTATAGGGCTCTACTCACTGGCGGCGCCTGGCCTGCGGCATCTGGCTCAGGCAGCCTGGGGGGGGTGGGGGGTGCAGCGCGCTCGAGGCTGGCGGCAGCAGCCAGTGGCTGGGGCTGGGCGGTAGGTCGGAGTTGGGGCTGTCCCGCACCCGCTTGCCACGTTGCTTCCTGCCTAGCACCTTGGGCCCCTCGGACAGCACCAGCGTCCCCACCATGGCCCGGCAGCACTGGCCACACTCCTGGGCCCAGCCTGCTGGGTCATAGGTAGCAGGGCCCACCCCTGGATATATGGATTGGAAAGGGCGGGGCCCCGGCGCACCACCTCTCTTCCCCACTGTGATGTAACATGCACTGCTGCTGCCAAGTACCATCGCGTGCTGCTCCCAGGGGCTTGCAAGCGATGTGACGTGCTTCCCCCCAGCCTCCCGCTCTGCGCTGCCCCTTCTCCTTGAGACCCCCACCCCTTCCCCCATTCCCCACCCTCGCACTGCCTCTTTCCTGCAAGACCCTGCCTTCTCCACTCACTCCCTTCCTCCTCCTGTCACTAGCCCTTGTGAGATGGCTTGCTGCTGTGGGTGCAGATGCGGATATAGGTAAAAGATGGCTAGCAGATTGCGGATTGATCCTGGTGGATGTGGATCGGATGCGGATCCACATTTTTGTATCCGCACAGGGCTCTACTAATATGCTCCAAGGAGAAAGTCTGGGATACACACCTTAACACACTCAAAACCACCTTCACCAAGCAAGGACACTCGACCAGAGAAGTAGATTGCATCATGAAATGGGTCGCCCAAATACCCCAAGAGAACCTGCTTCAATACAGAAATAAAACCCCCTCTGACCTACCACCCCACACTGAAGTAATTATATCAAACAAATACAACCCATATTTCATGGGGACCCCATCCGGAAAGAAATATTTCCTGAACCCCCTCTTCTGGCCTTCACAAAAAAAAAAAAAAACCCAACCTCTCCAAGCTTGTCATCAAAAGCAAGTTCCCCACAGACCAGGACGTGCCAACTCAAAGTGGCATCAGACCTTGACAGAACAACAGATGCAAAACCTGCAGACATATCTCCACTGCTACAATGTTCAACACCCCCCTCAACACACCTTTCAAGATCCCTGGGTCCTACACATCCCTATGAGAACATTTGATGCACCTCATCCAGTGCACTAAATTCCCCCAATAATAACTATGTGGGTGAAATGAAATAATCACTACGGACTCAAACAGGAAAATGATACAAGACAAAAACACTACATCACCTGTGGGTGAACACTTTTCACAAAGTGAACACTATGTCTGATCTATCCGTCCTCATCCTCAAAGGAAACCTGCCCAACACTTTCAAAAGAGAAGCCTGGGAGCTTAAATTAATAATTTTGCTAGACACTAGAAAGCATGGACTGAATAGAGACACTGGATTAACGTCTTATTATAACAATCTATAATCCACTAACGACCCCAATCCCAGCTGCTTTCCCCCCCCCCCCCATGACTGGAGGAGTGTTAACAAACCATTTCACCTTGAATGGTCCCTTGAAGTGTGTGTTACCTACTTAGGCTAAACAATCTGTTCCACTTGGTATTTAGCTGTGATATTCTGGTTAGTATTTAGCTGTGACATTTCCCTGACCTGAAGAAGAGCTCTGTGTAGGTCGAAAGCTTGTCCCTCTCTCACCAACAGAAATTGGTCCAATAAAAGATTTACCTCACCCACCTTGTCTCTCTACTAGTTCATGAGAAGTTAAAAATTGTGTTCACAGCATAGAAACAGAGAAAATAGATTAAAATATAAAATACAGTTTCCGGAAGTTTGCAGTGTAAAACTTCTTTATTTCGTAAAATCCAGAACTTGAACACACAAGAACTGAGAGACAGAGAGAAAAAACAGGCTGCTCCCTAAAAGGAACAACTTACTCCACCTTGCTGTTGGCTGGCTCTTAGCAAGGCAGACTGAATGACTACTGCTAAACCCAGACTGCATGCTTCCCTACAGAGACCTGCAAGCAGGATCAGGAAACACCTGTAAATTTGAAGTGATAACCTACAATTTTAACCGTTTTCAGTACACCACAAAAATGTGCTGCTAGACCAAATTTGGCAAAAAGAAAAAAAAGATTTTGTAAAAATAAAATTTACAGAAGCTGACACCAATAGAACTATTATTTTTTAAAATCAGTTAAATGTTTGAAAAAAGAATTCTTCCTTGAAATGTTTCCAAATCAAAATACCGCAGAAAAGGGCTAATGCATAAGAAGTAAAGTTACTCAAACAAAATTAAACTATTCCATTTTCATTGTTCCAACTCAATCAAATGTAAAAAGCAAAGGCAAGCAGTAAAAAGAACATTAAAAATGCTTTTGAGTTTTAATCATTTCAGGTGTTATTAGCTATCCAATCTCAAAGGTTAATTTATTTCTCAAACTTATGCATTTTCCATAAAATACTACATTTACAATTTTGAAAATACCAAGTGCATTACAACTGCGCAAACCTGACTGTACATTGAAATTGCTCCCTATGGATGTCAAACTCATTTTGCCAGGGGTGGGACGGAAGAGTAGCAGGTGGATTCCCATGGTCATGTGCCTCTCAAAACTGACCACCAAATTAATCCTCTCCTGTTTGAGGCAGTCATGAAAATGCTCTGAGTGACAGATATCCTTGTGGGTTAATGCTCTGCCTCATCTGGAGAATTAGGTCTTGCTCAGTCATAGCCTTGCTCTATGTAAATATTTTTCAAGTTTCAAGAATGCTGTGACTGTACATCTCTACTCATGAGTGGCTTGTAAAAACTTGGGAAAGCAAAGTCCTCTTTATGGGTCTGATCCTGCACCTTTAAAGTCAATGGGAGCCTTGCCATTGATTACAGTGGACAGGGGCACAGAATCAGGCCTTGTGTAAGGGTTGATATTCCTCAGCATATCTAGATCAAGAATCTTGTAAAATGATCTACCCCTAAGTTTATTATACATGAAAGTTTGAAGTAACTGAAATGAATGTACCATTTATTTAGTTATCTATTTCAGGACCACATGAGTTGCTGCCCTTCACCTTCACCCTTACCCCAATACATTGTTTACTGTAATTGCCTACTTATTGTGTTGATAAACTCCACTCCTTCTCCCACAACTTCTCCTTTCACAAACACACTTACCTCATCAGCCATTCTCACAACTGCTGCACACTTGTGTGTGTGTGTGTGTGTGTGTATATATGTGAGTGAGAGAGAGATTGGGGGGTGGGGGAGAACTGGACTTGATTATCAAGGCAAATCCCAAAAGGGACATCGCCTCCTTGCAGAGCAAGTACCACCCAGATTGATCTCTAGCTAGGTACTTAAGACAATCTGGTTGGATATTCAGTTTATGTCCAGCATTGGTCATCTTATTGCAACACCAAAGCTCTTGGTGATCATGTGATTACCAACTATGTAGCAGCATTTCTTCAAAATGTGCTTGTCTTCCATCCTAACAATATATCCTTACCTAGAGAGCTGCCAAAACTGCACCTGTGCTGATGGAGGTTGTTGCTGGGTTCAATTACAAATATCCTCATTGTGATCTCAACCTGCCACTTAATATGTAGCAGCTGACAAAAGGGAGGATCATAAATATCAATCTGCTGCTCTTCAGCCTTCAACACTCCCTTCAGCCTTCAACACTCTACAGACACACAGCTTCACAGAAAGCTTGATGTCACCCATCCCCAGAGAATGCTGGAAAAGCCTAAAACCTGGCAGCAGCTCTATGTTACTCCTGTGCGTTGGGACATCCAGGCAGTAAACACTAACACATTTTGAATCAAACTGACATTTTTCCACCCCAAGGGCTAAGTAAAGATTATAAACTGAACTTTAGCTATTTCATACATATTTTTAAGGGGTTTACTGTGTGATATTGAAACAGCAATTGAAATCCTCCACCCCAGGCTCTGGAGTAGAAGCGGACTGCTTCACTGGAGACTGCTCCAGCACAGCACTTAAGCACATGCTCAACTCTACTCATCAATGTACTTTAATGCATATTTAAAGTTAAGCTCATTTGTAAGGGCTTTGCTGAATAAGGATAAACTTGGGCTTAAAAGTTAAGCAAAGGGGGCGACAAAACCCATAACTTTGTAGAAACCACCCCGAGACCAGTGATTATATCATAGGAGTCATGACTATGAAGAACCCCATGACTCTAACAGCAAACACAGACATGTGGAAAACCTCAACGTACACAGTGCAACTAAACATACATTTATTATAGTGAGAGGCCCAAGCCTAATACTTTATTCATAATACTCAGAGGCTATCTTTCTAGATCAGAGTAATTAAGAGCCACAAATAATTTACAGGGAATTCCAAGTGACCCCCATTAAATGTGTAACAAGCCAAGTGAACAGACTTAAATGACAAGGAAATATTTTCATTTCTTGTTCTTGAGGTCTTCCAAACGCTGCTTTGTTTTCAGCCATGTAAGCCAGTCCATTTGATATCACTTTGTATAGTATTTTCCACTCACACACACACACAAAAGTTCAAATAAATTCATGCATCCTTGCTCATGAAAGTAAACCAATATTCTAGTCCCAGTAACTATGTGCATTACTATCACGTGGCAGGGATTTTATGCCTACATGTGCACCTCTGTGACTTTATTCCAATGACTCAGGGAGACACAGCCATGTGTTCTCTTCTCTCTCTTTCTAATGATTGTATAGCATAAAGGTTTTACTGGCAGGAGTATAGGATGGTTGTTTATGCAGGTGAACTCAAACACCTGCCAAAAAAGCTTTATACCACAACTTCTTCTATTCTGTATATACTACATATATTACAGAAAAGGTATTTTAGAAAGTTTTAGAATGTTTTATTGAGACTATTTCTTCCCACTGCCTGTAAAGCCGGGTGCTTTAGTTAACACAGTTCCGATCCAGCAAAGCACTTCAGCGTGTGTTTATCTTTAAGCATGGGAGTTGTCCCATTGATGTTAATTGGACTATTCACATACTTAAAATTAAGCACTTACTTAAGTGTTTTGTTGGATGGGAAGCCTATAAATCCTACTGTACAGAGCTCAGGGAAAGTATAAACAAGGTGACAATGTACTTGACCTATCAAAAAGCCTTTGTCAAAGTTCTTTCAAGTGGCTATTAAGGAAACTAAATAGTCATGGGTGAGAGAGAAACTTTTGCCATGGATTAGAAACAAAATCCATGGAGAAGAAATAAATGGTCAGTTCATCATGGCAATAATTTAAAAAGGGGTGTCCCCCAGTTCTGCATGATTAGCACTGGTGTTATTTAATGTATTTATTACTGGTCTGGAAAAGGGGGTGAGTAGTGAGGTGGAAAAATTTGCAAAAGACAAAAAAATATGTTAGTTAAAACTGAAGAACCCTTTGAGGAACTTCAGGGAACGTAACAAAGCCACATGAATGGACACCACAGTATCCAGGATTGATAAATACAAGGTAATACACACTAGAAAGAATAATTTTAATGACTCATCCACCTTATTCCATTCTAAACTATCTAACAATGCAGGGAAAAGAGTTGGGTGTCACTGCTGATGGGTCAATGAAAAAGCTTCTATTCAAGGTGCAGTGGCAATCCAAAAATATCAAGTGAAATGTTAGGCTGCATTAGGAGCAGAATGGGACTTGACAGTGAAAATGTTCTAATGTCCTTATGTAAATTAATGATACGCCTTCACCTGGAATACTGTTTTCAGTTCTGGTCACTGCATCTGAGAAAAGGGTAAAGCAGAACTAGAGAGTTCAGAGACAAGTGATAAACAATTAGGAATGCAAAAATTTCCCTGTAAAGAGAGATTGAAAAGACTGAGACTGTTTAATTTAGAAAGGAAACAAGAGGGGATACATTAGAGGTATGTGAAGCAAGGCTGGAAACTGGGTGCACTACACTGTAGGCCACCTGGTCCTCCGAGGACTTTATTACATTTGGTGGAGAATGTGGGCACAACAGTATCCCAGGCCTGACAGTAGTCCAGAGAGAGAGAAAAAAACCCCACCCATATATGGATTTTGAGAAACCACTGAAGTGGGAGAACCTCAAAAACCACCAGCAGCAGTAGCAGAGTCAACTGCTCCTGCAGCTCGCTGCCCAGCAGCAGTAGATTACGGAAATGGTGATGCAGCAGCAGTGGTTCATCCAGCAGATGGTGATGATCCTACAGCCATCTGGGGTGGCAGCAAGTCTAACCAAGGGAGGGGGAAATGCCAACCCAATACCACCAATCCAGATAAATCTGACAAAAATAGGCCCTGCAGATGACCCAGAATAGTTCCTTGTAACATTCAAGAGAATGGCCACAGTGGCCTGATGGGTGGCTCAGTTTTCCTTGGGCCTATTGGCCCCCTACTTGACAGAGCTGACCCAGGTGGTATATGAGGACCATGTGGTGCTGGTGGCACAGGACTACACTCATGTCAAAGTGATCATCCTAGATGCCCTTAGCATCTCCCCCGAAACCTACCAGCAGAGGTTTGCCCATGAGAAATACCCATGCAGAACACGGCACTGGACTGTTGCCCAGAATCTGAAGGAGCATTGTTGGTGTTGGCTCCAGCCTGAGGGCTACATGGGGGTTCAGGTGGCAGAAAAAGATCATCATGGAGCAGTTCACACAAATTCTCCCCACGGGAGGACAGGAGGGGATGATAAGACACCAACTGGAAACCCTAGGCAAAGGCTGTTGCTTTGGTGGAGAATTGCCAGATGTCCCTCGAGATTGAGGCAGAAACTCCAAAAGTCAGCCCTGCACCAACCCAGTCCCTGCATACCCCCAATACCCAAACCAAGACAAGGATATCTAGGGGAACTTGGATGCCCAATCTGAGTGGAGGGGGGTACAAAGGCCAAGAGAGGAGCCTAGAAGCCTGCTCTCAGCTAGCCAAGAGGGATTTGTGGCTGAGTGGCTGCATCCAATGGGCCCATCCCACTTGGTAGAATCAACAGTGGGGAACTGTTTTGCAGATGAACAGCAAGGCTATTTCAGATTGGACTGCCCTTCATGGACTATAATTACAGATGGGCCTGGACAGCTGATAAAAGGGCTCAGAAAAGAGGCCCAGGGAAAATGTTAGTCCTTGTTTGGAATTATTGCACTTTATGCCCTGAGTGCCAGTGGACAGGACAAAAAAAAGTCCCCAAGTCCCCCCCAGTACCACTACCCATTGTAGAGGTACCCTTTGAAAGGACAGGCATAGACCAGGTGGGTCCATTACAGATCCAGACAGAGGGATACAAATTTATTCTGATAATCTTGGACTATGTCACCAAATACCCCAAGGCTATTCCCAACTAGTCAGCAACAGTGGCTGTTGTCACTAATGAACTCATAAAATTATTTGTCTAGGTGGGGATCCCCAAAGAAATACTAACAGACCAAGGGATAAACTTCACCTCACAACTGATGAAGGAGCTATGTGACCTACCGATGGTGAAGTTCTTGAGGACATCACTATACCATCCCCACACTGATGAACTGGTTGAATGGTTTAACAAAATATTAAAAAGCATATTGAGGAAGTTTGTGACCGCTGATCTTTGACACTGGGGCCATATGCTCTCCCCTCTTCCGTTCACAAACTGTGAGGTGCTTCAGCCATCCACGGGTTTCTCTTCAGTCAAATTATTATATGGGAGGCAGCCAAGGGGAATTCTCAACCTTCTCTGTGAGACGTGGGAAGAGCAAGACTCCAGAATAACCACTGGGGTGTGGTTCATTATACAGCTGAGAGAAAAACTGAAGATTCTGGGGGAGTTCATGAGGGAAAATCTGCAAAAGGCACAATGCAACCAGGAGCAGATGTATAACAAAGGGGCCCAACTATACACATTCCAGCCCAGAGATCAAGTGTTACTTCTGCTGCCAACATTGGAATCCTAGCTACTGGCCCGCTGGCAATGCCCCTTTGAGGTAGTGAAATGGGTGGCGGAGGTCAGTTATGAGATCTGGCAACTTGGAAAAAGGAAGTTAACCCAGGTGCATCACATCAACCTGTTGAAGGCCTGGAAGGAACAAGAAGGCCTCCTCCTCATTGTGTTATTCTCAATCCTGAACTTGGCCCTCAGGCCCCCGCACCTCAAAACCTTTCTCCAGTGACTTTAGGGAAAGATCTGTGGCCAAACCAAGAGCAACAGGTACACCAGCTGGTTGAATCATTCCCTGAAGGGTTTTTGGTGGTACCCAGGCAGACACACCTGATGTTCCATCATATCAGGACACTGAACTCAGGTGGAAGGTATGTGAGACCCTATGGCCGCTCCTAAGGAGGATCTGGGAGACAATTCGACAGGAGCTCCAGGCCATGTTAGAAGTAGGAGTTTTTGAAGAATCGCACAGCGAGTGGAGAAACCCCATTATGCTTGTGCCCAAACATAACAGGTTGACAGAATTCTGTAGTGATTTCCATAAAGTGAATGCAATTTCAAAATTCAATGTGTACTACATGCCAAGAGTTGATGAACTGTTGGGAAGACTGGGAGCTGCTAAATATACATTCACCCTTGACTTAAAAGTATATTGGCAGATCCCCTTGACACCTGAGTTTGAAGAAAAAAAAACGCCTTCTTCACTCTGTTGGGACTATATCATTTTAAAACCATGCCCTTTAGGCTCTATGGGGTTGCTGTCACCTTTCAGTAGTTGGACAGAATGCTATGACTGCACAAGTCATATACAGCTGCCTACATTGATGATATCATCATCTACACTGAGAGTTGGGGCAAGCATATGAAGCATATTACTGCAGTATTACAAGCTCTTAAGGAGGCAGGGTTGATGGCCAACCCCAACCAAAGGTTGACTGGCCACCCAGGAAGTCACCTACTTACAGTATACAGTGTGTGTGTGTGTGGGGGGGGCAGTTATAATGCCTGGTGGACAAAGTCTAATCCCAACCTTGCTGCCCCAGCCCCTGCACAAAGAAGCAAGTTTGCCATTTCTTGGGATTGAATCCAAACTTTTCATTGGATGGAGGGGACATGAATCAGGCTCCAACACCATAACCCGAGGTCTGTAGCCCCGCCCCTCCAGACCTGCAGAGCATGCTCCAACTGGAGAGGAAACTTTAAAAGGGAGCAATTCAGACCTACCCTGAGGGATCCTGAACAAGGGTGCCAAAGAAACCTCCCCGTGAGAAAGAAGACTGCCTGTGAGCCTGTCTGGGGCTGAAGTGTTAGTTGTCCTCTTTTTTTTTGTTTGTTTGCTTGTTTTTTTGTTGTCTCATATTGGACTTGGAGCCATGCAGGGAGACTGATGGTAGGAAGTGACCCAGGGAGGCAACTCTGAGGGCACTCCAGGGTACTGGACACTGATGGCTCTCATAGGGCCCTGGGTTGGAGCTTGGTGCTCTACCCACTAGGCTACTTGGCCTTCTTAAGACTCTATTCCAGGAACATTCAATGAAACAAAGGCAGAAAATTTAAAAATGATGAAAAAAATTTTCATGCTGCACATATCATCCTGTGGAACTCCTTGTCACAGGATGTCAACAAAGCCAAGAGCTTAGCAGGATTCAAAAATGGACAGGGCATTTCTATGGAAAATTAGAACATTCACAGCTGCATTAGACAGGATCAAACCGCTTCTGAAAGGATATAAACCCAAACACTATAGGGCATAAGCTAACATCCGTAGGAGCAGATTCTTCCACAGTTGTCCTCGTCAATATTTCTTGCACCCTCCTCTGAAGCATCTGGTACTGGTCACTGCTAGAGACAATGTACCAGATTAAATGTTCCTGGGCTGACACAATATGGCAATTCCTACATGAAACCTGGAAAATACTGTATATACTCCTTCATAAGCTGAATTTTTTTAGTAAAAAAAAGAAGAATCCGAGAAGGGGGTTGGCTTATGAATGGGTATAGAGAGGGAGAGGTGGGACACAGCCCCTCGCCCCCCCAAAAGAGGGGGCAAGGAGAGGCAGCACAGCCAGCACAGCCAGAAGGGAAGAGGCGGGGCCAGAGTTTCTCCGCTTCTGGCCATGCTGCTCTCCCCCCAGCCTCCAAAGCAGCTGCAGCTCCAGGGCTGGCAGGCTGCGGCCACGCTGCCCAGCCCGCCGGGGCAGCTGCGGCTAGGCCAGAGATATCCTCCTCTGGCCACCCCAGGTAAGGTGGGAAGGGATGGGATGGGGAGAGTGTGGGGGTCCCAGGCTAGGGATGGGGAAGGGAGAGGTTACATGGGGAGGGGTTGTGTGGGGAGGTCCCGGGTTAGGGGTAGAGTCATGTGGGTGGTGGTCACAGGGGTTACTCCTCTGACGCCCAGCTTCTTCCCGCCCAAAATTTCCCCACCCATTGCTGTCCCAGCCCGTCAGGGTAAGCTGCTGGCAGGCTGGGACATTTTGTTTACTTAGGTTTACCTCCATGCCTGTAAGGTAAGGTAAACAAACTGTCTCAGCCCACCAGCAGCTTATACTGATGGGCCGGGAGCCAAATTCTGCCGACCCTTGAATTATAGGGTCGGCTTATGAATGAGTCATAAAAAATTGCCATTTTTACTTATTCATCTTGCGGGGATCGGCTTATAAACGAACCGGCTTATAATTGAGTATATATGGTAATCTAAAAATTTCAGAATTGAAAAATCAGATCTCTGTTCCTGTTGAGGTTAGAAGAGAATGAGGAGGTGCTTCCCAGCATCCCAATGGCATAAAGCGCCTGTTCCTATCCCAGCAGAGCCATGAGTTATTGGACTTTAAATTTTGACACGTTCATGTACTAAAAACCTGTCACTGCTGCAAGACTGAATCTTGCCCATGCTTTGCTTCAGGCCAGAGTGATTTTGAGGGAAGATTCCACAATTAGGGAGAATAGGAGGAAACATTTCTCTGGCAGGTTGATTTAAACAAAAATAATATTAGGAGTTGTCTGTAGCTAGTCAAGCGTTTGGAAAGTTAGAATAAGTCCCAGGAGGGATGGACTAGTGGGCAGAGAGCTGGAGAGACAGTACATGATGAATTAATTTATCATCTGACTCCACAATTTATCACATGGTTATCACCTCCATATAAATGATGTGCATACAGATAGAACATTACAGTTGTTGCTTATATTGACCAACATAAGTCTGTCACTTAAAAAAGTGCTCCGAGCAAAGAACCTGTACCCTAGTGAATTTCCAGTCAGATGTGACTCATTTCATAACACATTTTATCAAACTAATTTTTTCCAAAAACAGAAGAAAAAAAAAGCAACAAGGCCCTAGGAGATTACCCAAAAGGAGAGAAAGAAAGAGAATAAAAAAGCCTGGTCTTATTGACCTAGTTCCTCCTACATACATTTCCCACAAACTGTCAACCTCCCACAGGAATCCACCCACATTACACATCACAGCACAATGCTCTCAACAAAGGCATCTCAGCCCATGATGTTTCAGGCAGCCGTTCAAACCGTCTTCAGTGTATCTAGGTTCACCAGCTCTGTAATTAGGTGTAAAGCTGAAGCAACCCAAGAATTCATGCAGGAAGATCCTTCTTTGGATTTAGGGCTGTATGGTCCATACCAGAATGTGAATACAAAATCTGTTTAACACATAAAATGGTATATTCTCTCTCTTTTTCAGAGAAGCACTTAAGCATATGCTTAAATCCATCCCTATTTAGGACAGCACTTTAAGTTCCATGGGACTTTAGTACATGCTTAACTGCTATCCTGAATAGGGAGGCTTTCTTGAATGAGGCCTAAAATCAGCTAGGCTTCAATTAATATACGATCTACTCTGTTTGGTTTTACCTGACATCATCAGGCTTTAGAACTGAGCTGGTGAAATTATATTTATACATTATCTCCATAACCAAACTGAGTGTAGGTAACTTAGTAAATAACATTAACCTCATATATACTATTTTCTTTGGTACATACTGGAATGTAACAGGATTGCAGGCCTCTTAGGCGTGTGCTTAACTTTATGCACATGAGTAGTGCTATGATCAAATAATTGAATGTTCTCTGAGATACTTTATTTTAGTCTGCAGCATAAGAAGCTAGAAGGAAAGAAAGAACAAATCATTCTATGTGATCTGAAGGATTTTGATGGAGGAAAGGAAAATGCAGGGAGGTGAGGGAAGGTTTAAGTAGGACTAGGTGAAATAAACAGCTGATTTTATGGAAGACTTCCTCACAGGGTTACAAGTACTTTGCTAGCTAGTTAATTTGTGTTTTCTTATGTGTGTTGAGAGTGAATTGCCTCCGATTTTTCTATAGATTTTCCAAAAGTTTATACAGAATCTGGGAAAAATGTTACACTGAATTAGGCACTAGCTTCTCAGATTTCTAGTCGTCTTATTTCATCACCTATCCCATGTACCCTATTGATCTAAACACATATATGCCACCACTTTAACCACACACACACACACACACATTGCCTGCAAGAAAAACTGATGTGCTGTATTATCCCTTAGTCATACATTTCAAAATCAAATCTAGCTCAGATCCACTATATGCAGGACAACCCACCTCACCTCTCCAGCCTCCAAAGTATTAGTGGCAGTAATACTCCACAGCACTTCCTTTAGTTACCTCCTTATATGTCTCAAGTACCACACTGTAAAAACATATGACTGAACAGCGTGCCTATCCTAATAGTACCCAAAACAATCCTACAGAACAGCTATGCCACTTATATTCACCTGTATCCATGAATACATTATCGGTATCATGACTGGAGTGGAGATACAGAATCATAACTAAGGCTGTTTGTGGTATCAACATTTCCAGGTGATCATTTTGTTTTTCAAAATTTAGACTTAACTCACAATTTCTTGTCTTTCAAAGATAAAGATAATTACCACATTTTTTCTCCTGGTTATTTTTCTGAAGTAACTGATCAAGTTTTAATTAAAACAGAATTATGGATATAAAGTCCTTTTTTCCCTAGAACTATGCAGAATGGCACTAAGGAGCAGCCTAGTGCTCAATGGGTTTATGCATCTAAAATCAGGGGTGCTGGAACAATGTTTATAGTGGGGGTGCTGATGATGGAAACCATATATTTGGTGTTTGTTATTACTTCTTCAAGCCAGGAGGTGAGGCAGCACCCCTAGTTCCAGCACCGCTATCTAAAATAGTACATTGTGCAATTTTTCCATTTGATCTTTACTGTGATGACCTTATACAAAACCACAAAGCATCAGGAAATGTACTGCATTTTCTATTCAGTGGTTTTCAAGTGACACTTATTCACTGGTTCCATGCAATACTCCTTGAGACTATTTTCAGGCATATTACTAAATTTCTCATTCCCTGGAAAGGTGGGGGCGAGAGGGGGGTAGAGCAGTCTTAGCTCATTTAAGTAACTCTTACATTGTTCAACATTTATACTAGTGACAAGCATATCTCTGTGAGCTTCTCAGTTTTGATTTACTTACTTTCATGCTGATGCATCATGTAAACCCAGCTGGGAGGCTAGAATAGCCATAAAAAATAAAAAAAAGGCTGATTCCTGGTTTTCTGAGACTTTTGGTCATGGGGTGGGGGAGGCGAGGGTGGAGGGAGGTAGAGTGACAACATGTCATTGACCTGATCAGGGTGGTCCCCATTCCTCTCAACTTTGAAAGCTGCCAGAGTGTGACACAAGACATCAAAATGTGTGACAATGCATGAAGTGTGGAGCACCTGTTTTGTTGCATGTTGCACCATCAGCAACAGACAGTGGTGACTTTTTTTCCTACAATACAACCACTTTTAAAGATTGCTTTCGCACTTGTGAAGTGATCAGGCTAGTTTTAAAGATGGGGAGGGTTTGTGAGATCCCTGCCTTGGGACTGTTCTTTGGGGCTGGGGAGGAGAGTATAAAGAATAGGATCCTAGCACTGACTGCTTGTGGGTTGTCATGGTGATTTGGGGAAGGAAGAGTAATCTTTGCCCAGGCTGCCCCTGATTCAGGTAATACAGGCTCCCCATCCCCATGACAGTTAGTGCAAGGCTTCCTTAAGCCAGGGCCGGATTCAGGTTCTGAGGGGCCAATGAGAGGGAAGGGCCCAAGTATGAATTACATATTGCAAAAAACATTATGAAGTCAAACATTTATCTACATATGTATTTACATATTATTTATTACATTAAAAAGTTTATTCTACTCTCACTACACTCAATTCTTCAAACAGATACTTCTGAGTAAGAGGTAGCACAAGAGATGCTACGCTGTCCTTCTCGTAGGCCTCCTTCGTAGTGGAGTGCTCATCTATTATGAGGATGAACACTGCAACATTCCCCATCCTGCTCATCTCTTTCAACCTTGTGCTTCTGCCCTCAGCTCTCCACATGGCACAGTGCAAAGCCAAGCCCTGCAGGTGTTTCCCCCAAGCTATGGACTCTACACCACATACCCTATCTCACTCTGACTGCAGTCTGGGAGGCAGCCAGCTTTTATTATATAAAAGAAAACCACTCAGGTGTAAAATCCACTGAAGTAGAGGAAGTAGTGTGGGAAAATTACATTGGGTGGCATTGTATTTTAGGCTGTCTTACTCTGAAAGCTGTCCCCCAGGGTTGCACTGGCTGAGGACAATGAATTGCTGTTTTCACACTGAACCCAAATATTTGTGGGATAATACCTAGTTTGTGTAGTTAATCTCCAGTGATTCGCCACATCAGGTCATTCTGTCACCAAGCTCTTCCACAATTAGAATAATAGAATAGAATCATAGGACTGGAAGGGACCTCGAGAGGTCATCTAGTCTGGTCCCCTGCACTCATGGCAGGACTAAGTATTATCTATTCTAGAAGGCGTGATCAGCAGCTCTGACATGAGGTTTGTTAAGCATGAGTTCTGTGTGCACCTCCTATGGTTTGCGTTTGTTTTAAGCTTTCTGCAAGAAAAAAGTAACAGCTAGAAGTGACACAAATTTTTAGATGGTTGCCCAGTCGTCATATTTTGCACTTCTGTACTATGTTAGCTCTTCAAAATCACTGTACAAACATTAAACAAACTTAATCTAAAGCCTTTCAGCTTTTGAATGACTAGGAGTTGACAAAACAGAGATATTCCCTGTTGTGTTCTCTGCCCCTCTGAACAAAAAGACTTCATTGAAAATCAGCATCTTAAAAGAACCATTAAGGATCTTTCAAAAGAACAGTCCAACCAAGGCTGCTGTAGTGACACCCTTGTTACATCAGGTCTGGTGTTTGTTTAAGGCTGGTATAGAATGAAGGGAGAGCTTCCTGTTTTATTTGCATGTGTAAATCAAGCAGACCTTGCTTATTTTTTTCCCTTAAGTGCTCAGAGCTTAGGGGAGGAAAGTGAATGAGATTCTGCTTATACCAGGTATGAAAAAGCAGAAGGGACCAAAATTTATTCTTGTGCAAAAATCTGTTCTCCCTGAAGTCAATAAGGCTACACAGGTGTAACTGTCAGCAGGAATTGGCCTGTGTTCTCATTCCCTTCTTGAATCACACACATTCTTTGCTTACCCAACATTTTCCACTTGGGAAAGAAGTTAGAGTTAAGGCAGAAAAATGAGGACTAACTTCAGGTTTATTTAGCTTTAAGTTTTTGGAATAAACTTAAAAGAAATCAAATGTGAGGTACTTTTATGATGGATTGAACTGCTAGAGAACCAGCAAATGGACAGAACCTGCCTTTACCCAATTCTGCCAGTCTTTCTATCATAGCCTGCTAAGAAGTGGATTTAAAATCCTTGAGGGAGAGGGGAGGGAGAAACCTACAACATTGTGTGTTGAGCTTCCGCCAATGCTTTTTCAACCCCTTAAAAGTACAAAGATACATTGGCCTGTGGAACTAGGCTGAGCATAAGGAAAGAACTTGGTTGCCTGTGCATCCGAGTACAGAAAAATACATCAAAGAAAAAAATTGGATGTCTTTGATTTTTAGTACAGTATTGAACACAGTGCATCATAAATCTGAAGCCCCTTGATGGCAGGTACTGTAAAAGTTAAAGGACTGGTATCCAGAATGGGATGTTTTGTTTTTCCTACAAATGTGTGGGAATTCATTCCTTATACATGGGAGAGGCAATAGTTCTGGCTGGAGCTGGATAGAGTGTGTGCAGGTTCTGTGCAAGCTTCTCACCCTACCGCTCTGGTACTGCCTCTTTTCCCCGCAACCTCGTTGCCCTGCCCCCCCACAGGCACTCAGTTGTCCAGAAACAGGACCCAGCGCACATAGAAGTGACAGCGATGGGCACTAGTACCCAGGAGGCAGTGTCCTGGAGCTGCCTGCCAGCCTCAGCTAGGGTGACCAGACGTCCCAATTTTATCGGGACTGTCCCGATATTTACTTGTTTGTCCCACGTCCCGACCGATGTTCGGTCAGGACGCGAATTGTCCCGATATTTTGCCCTCCAGCGCACAGGCGGAGGGGGCTCATGCCCCCCCCCCCAACTCCACCCCATCCCTCCCCCATTGGATCCCTCCCCAAATTCCCACCCTTGCCCCGCCCCCAGCCCCGCCCCCTCACTGCCCCATTGGATCCCTCCCCAAATCCCTGCCCTGGACCCGCCTTTTTCCCCAAGCACGCCGCATTCCTCCTCCTCCTCACCCCTCCCTCCCAGGCTTGCGCTAATCAGCTGTATGGCAGTGCAAGCGCTGGAGGGAGGGGGGAGAAGCAGGATGCGGCCCCCAGCTCAGGGGAGGTGGAGCGAAGGCGAGCTGGTGCGGGGGGGGGGGGGGGCCCGGGGGGGGGGGGCGGGGGGGGGGGGGGGTTTTTTTTTTTTTTTTTTTTGCTTTTTCCTCCGCTGCTGGCTCTTGGGTTTTTTGTGTTTTTTTTTCTCCGCCGGCACCCCTGCGTCCTGATATTTCACATCTCTCATCTGGTCACCCTAGCCTCAGCGGAGGAGAGGGACAGAAGGAGCTTCTTCCCTCCCTGACAGCTAAGCAGAGCTCTGGAGAAATGGGGGGTGGGGGGGGATGACAATGCCTGCCCAAACTACATCCACAGCTGGCACGGGTTCCCATGGTAACTGGATTTTTAGTGTCCGGTCACCAGTGTTAACCGGATACCTGGCAGTATGTTCCTGCAGCATGTGGAGATGCAGACAGGAGGGAGTGGAAGCAGCAGGCTGATGGCTGAGCTCCTTCCAAGCCACAGGGGGCTGCTTTGCCTTTCCTGCTGGCAGGAGAGCTCCAGCAGGGCTGCGTGAGCAATCTCACTCCCCCCCACCTGGCCGGGCCCCCTGCCTGACCAGTAGGGCCTAAGACTATAGCCTTATTAGCCTATGGATTAATCCAGCCCTGCCTTAAACTGTTTCTTCTCCACCAGCCGCCCTGAGCCCCTGCTCCCTTCTTTCCCAGGAGCAGAGGCCTGTGATGGAATCAGCACAGCTGACCAGGATGATAGCATTTGGACTGGTGAGGAGAGAGGGGACAGGCTGGGTCAGCACTGATTTCACAGGAGGGGAGGAGGAAAGAGGGAGCAGAAGGAGCCCAGCTCTGCTCCCTCTCTGCTCCTCCCCTCCTGTGAAAATGGTGTCAGTCTAGCTTGCTTGCACCTTCTGCCTCTATTCCAAGTCTCCGGGTGGCTGCTGGACAACTTCTTCCTTTGCAGGCCTATTTGCATTGTGGGAGGGGCATGGCCAAGAGGAACCGGGGGCCTAGCACTGCCTAAGGAGGGGCACTTCTTCCTTCTCTCATCTCCACTAGCATCTCCTTGTCCCAGGACACTGCCTGATAACATGGTGCAAGCAGGATGAGGAGACTGTGTGAGTTCCAGTGTGGTACATAGTGCTTCATGCAGTAGGCCTAAGGGCTCGGAAGGTTCCTGAGTCACCAATAGCTCCCTTCAGAAGGGCAGGGTCTGCAGGTTACAGAAACCAGCACAATGACAGTTGTTTTTTATGTGCTCCTCAGTTTTAGAAAAAGAACCAGCATAAATAAAGCATACTGCTCATATCTGCACTTCCTAGAAAGAAATGTTCATGGTTTCAGTCCTAATTAAGATGCCAGTATTTGCTGATTCAATTAAAAAAATACACATAATGGACACAAAGGACTGGCCAACAGAATAAGTAGCAATTGTAAAGAGTCTTTATAAAGATGGACAGTGGGATACAACAAAAGAAAAAATACCATTATTCGTAGTTCTAGTCTCTGTGATAATTATATCTGATGGCTGCAACTTTCACAGCAACTCAGTGATAAGGATACTAGTTTTGAATATTTAGTTTTTACAAGCACTATTCCTAGTACGTCAAGGCAGTTCATCTATAAAGGATCACCAAATGTACATTCTAGAACAGCTCTGGAGTAAGAAATCCAACAACCAGGTGGAAAAATCTACATGATCTTGAAGTAAAGGATGCTCAGGACCTACACCACCCTTACCTTGACATCGATTTCACTAATACTGATCGGTTCCTCATTTTCATTGAAAGTTGCTCTCAAGATTCAAATTTCAGATCCAAACTTCTCCAAAGTGTAAGGATGTTTGGATTCTGGGTTTTGATCTGGGCACAGATTCATTTGTATTTTAAAAACTCAGTTAGGAGCTGTTGAATGCTCTTGATCAAGTTTTCCAATGCAAAATTAAACTAAACACTGAATTATTCTCCTGAGGGAAATGTTAGAGAACTGAACAGCTGCTTGTGAAATTTAAATACTTTCCCCTCTCTCTCTCTCTCTGGGCTATGGAAGAAGTGGACCCTTCACAACTCCCTTCTGTGGTTTAGCTCACCTCTTAGTCTCCACTGAAAAAAACTCAAGTGGGACTGATAAACAACTAACTCTCACTTCAACTTTTCAATCAGAAAATAAAAATTGTCAACAGAGAATCAAAGTCCTCAGCAGCACTGAAGGGAGGAAAATCAAAATCAGAAGAGCAGTTCAGGAAGATAGAGTTCTCCCCACACTCTTAACACTATATCCACATCAGATATTACCTCCTTTTGTTAACTTAACAACAAAACAAATCCCAGTCTGTGCTTTTTCCTGAGAATAGTTGTTTCTAGGACTTTTCCCCTGCAGGACATCTCTGTCATTGCTACTAGTTCTTTGGGCCTCAAAGAGCAGACAAACGTTTTTATGTTTCTGGATTGGAACTACCCGGACTACTAGTTTTCAGGGATGAGTCAGACGAGTTCCAAATCTCTGTGCAGGACCCTAAAACCTCACACACTATTGCAGGCAAATACATACTACACTACAGGGAGGAAAGTCCTGACCAATGCAGTTGAGGAAGGGAAAGAGCATTATGAAATGGCCATTAGAAATGCTAGAAAGATCAGCTATTGATGTACTTATTTAGATTTCTCTTCACGACTTGGCTGAGGCCACACTCTTAAACCCAAATATTTTGAAACATGCAGCAGTATAATTATTTTCACTTACTGAAATGGTTTAACCAACCACAATCCAAGATTGTAAAGTCCTTTTAAAAATTAAGACTTTATTAAGATTTTCAATAACATAGTAGGATAAACTTGAACCAGGTTCCTTCCAGTTTCATCCAGGGGAAACCAAGTGCTAGCTCTACAGGGCAAGTGATGTGTTGCTAATATTTTAAATCAAGGGGCTCCCACAAAAATGTTCTCCTTCAGACTGTAATAAATCCAGGTTCCAGGAGTGTGTGCAGTCACAGGCAGGACAGGTGAGAAAAATGGGGACTATTAATGTTTTCCCATTTAAACAAAAGTGCTTTTTCATAATCTTATTTGAAAAAGGCAATAGCACTTTTTCCTTTCGCTAATGTTAACTTTGCAGGAAAACAAATGTCGTCACTGAGCATTACCAGCAGCAAAGGCCAACCAGTCTATATTCAAAAAATAAATATGACAGATTATACAAATCTGCCTTCACTTACAGTATGTGAATTCATATATAGATATAGATTTCTCAGAAGTTTGTCCTTAGTTAGATAAAAAGCTAGGAAATTTAAAATAGATATTTTTATGTCATACTTTGCAATTGCTCATAAACTGCAGGTACATTTACTGTAAAAGCAACATTGCCACATTGTTACTGGCTGCGTGTAATCCAAATATTTCTCTATCATTGATATTTTGAAATAATCACATAAGGAAGACATTTGCAATACTTTAAATATCTAAATGCTAACATATTGCAGCTGTAGCTAAGCTAAGCCATTTGTTATTGTTTTATCAAAGTGTAATATTACCAGTTTCTTTACGTCAGATCAGTTTACAAAGTAGTTTTCATACAATACTTTAATCCCAGATGTTATACACATCTTTTACACAAAGCAACAAAGGGTCCTATGGCACCTTTAAGACTAACAGAAGTAAGTCTTACTTCTGTTAGTCTTAAAGGTGCCACAGGACCCTCTGTTGCTTTTTACAGATTCAGACTAACACGGCTACCCCTCTGATCTTTTACACATTCTTTTCTCCCTATCAATCACTAGGCATGTTGGATTTTTTGTTGTTGTTCTAATAAATATGCTTAGAAATCAGATTTTATTTCAGTTCTGGAACTTTAGATTATTTTTTCCCCCAATTGTAATAGACTATTATTTGGACTTGATAAAGTGTTGTGTTTATTTTTTAGAGAAATGAAACACTTAGTGTACAAATCCTAGAACATGTGATGTAACGTACATCAAGTATGCAGTGTTATTACACACGGAGGGCTAGATTCTAATATGCTTACTCATGTTGAACAGTATCTTACTTGACAAGTAGATCCTTTGGAATCAAAGGGGCTTCTCAAGGAATAAAGTACTATTCAATGAGAGTAAGAATATCAGAATCCAGTTCTAAGGAAATAAGGCAGTGCTTACCAAAATATTCATAGTGTATATCAGGAGATTCAAAAAACAGCTTTCAGCCTATTTTAATTTATCAATGTTTTTTAGTGTTTCCCCTTTTGACTGGGAAAAAAAAAATCAGCTTTTCAATCAATTTCTGTTGAGTTTCAGTCCAGTGTGTTGCAATAAAACTGCATTGATCAAGGACTACAATGATTCACATCTTCCCCTGTTTCTGACATCCCTACCATTTCATTTTTAGTGGATCTTTCTTTGATTCCCATGGTGATAAGCTTTTATGCTCTTTGGAATACCTGACAGAACTGAAGCAAAGAAAACCTAACAGGCCTGATTCACCATTCCATTATCATCCCAGCTTTATGCTGGCATAAACCTGGCCTCATGTAGTGCTGAATCAGGCCCATAATATCCATATCCTCAATATCCGAGGGCGCACAGGTACAATGAAATTAATTTTATATCTAATCGATGGTCCGGTTCTCCATTCTCTTGCACTTTGTCTCCTCAGTTACACCTGTACAATGCTGGATGTAAAGTGCCACTGTTGTGATTTGATAGCATTTTTCACCTACTTTACAGAGTTATAAATGACGGAAATGGGGAATCAGGCCCCATCGGTTTACCTCTATTACTATTGCCATCCAGACAGGGATTAATGTGACTCTGACCCTTGGTGTTATTTCATTCATTCTCATAGACTCATAGACTCATAGACTCATAGACTTTAAGGTCAGAAGGGACCAATATGGTCATCTAGTCTGACCCCCCGCATGATGCAGGCCACAGAAGCTGACCCCCCCCCTTTCCCTTAGCTCTGCTGTTGAAGTCTCCAGATCGTGATCTAAAGACTTCAAGTCGCAGAGAATCTTCCAGCTTGCGACCCCTGCCCTATGCTGCGGAGGAAGGCGAAAAACCTCCAGGGCCACTGCCAATCCACCCTGGAGGAAAATTCCTTCCCGACCCCAAATATGGCGATTCATTATCTCTCTGGCAATATACTGGATACCATTGTTTAACATCATGGTTTTAGGTATCACTGCTACATGAAGGTTACTCAAACATAGCGGTAAAATTATGCAGTCCATATTCTGTTTTTTCCCCTCATTCCAAAACCCCATAAGCAATTATGTAGGGGTTGCTCTGATCTCAGTTTTTGTATGCATACATGCAGCCTCACCTTTAGGGCACCCCCTTGTGCCTGGTCATGGCTTTGTTAGGGAACTTTGTCTCTCATACAGCCCTGGTGGCCACTTCCTTGGAGGGCACTCCCAGCTAATGTCATTTCTCAACTCCCTCTCTGGGTTTTCACTGGCTCAGCCTTCCATTCAAGACATGTAACAGTTCATTCCCCTTCCAGGGTAACAAAAGGTCCAACTTAAAGTCCAAATCAAATGCCCAAACTAGTAATGTTTCTGACCTGCTCAGGCTCCACTGAAGTCCTCTGCTTCTTGCCGCTTCTCCTGGCCCCTGCAGAGCTTCTCTTAGCTTGTTTCTTCCCTAGCAGGATTCCCCTACTGCTTCCCTTTACCAGGGGCTCCAGCAGTTTACCCCTGAGGGTCTCCCTACTCCTTTAAGGCCCTTTATCAGGTCTCCCCCTGCCCCCAGGAGTCTACTGTACTCCCTGTGGGCTTCTGTCTCCTGATGCAGGCTCCAACCCAGGGCTCCTTCACTGCTCCCTGTGAGTGACTCAACCTGATTTCCTCAGACCCTTTCTTAGAAGGGAAACACCCAATATTCCTTCCTCCAGGGTCTTCCTTCCTCTACTTAGTGCTCAGTTCTATTTAAGTAGGGCTCTCCCTGCTTCTTCACCCCAGCTGGAGTCAGTCTTTCTAATTACCCATTACACCCAGCTGGGGGGTCACTAATTAGCCCTTAATTTTTCCCTCAACCTCACCCAGCTTTTCAGTGAGGTTGAGGGAAAAATTACCCACATGGAATTTTAAGAAAGCTAACTGGGAGCTGTTTACAAGTAAATGTACTGAATTTGTGAATGATCATTGTATGAGTGATGACATAGAGAATTTTAATGACAATATAATAAAGGGACTAATGGAAGCAACTACTGTAGCCATTCCTAAGATATTGACATACCCCAAAACTAAAAACTAACTTCCATGGTGGAATGAGGGGGACAAAATGGCAGCTAAAGAAAGGAACAAAGTCTATACAAATACAAAAAATACAGTGATTAGTGATGATCTAATGAAGTATAAAGGAAATAAGGCAATAGCACAAAGAATTATAAAAAAAATCAAAGAAGAAGAGTTGGAGGAAGTACTGTGGGTGGATAAATAAAAATACCAAGACATCAGAAATATACAGGCAAATCAGAAGAATGAAGGGAATTCAGACCAAGAGTAGTCACATCCCAGGTCTGACTGGGACTGACAACAATTAGAAGTTCTGATGACAAAAAAGCAGAAGTTCTAGCAGAAACTTTCCGAGGGGGTGAGTCATCATGAAAATCAAAGTGCAGTTTTCCACCAGCTTGAAAGACAATTCACTGAAGAGGCTCATGAACTGTTATGTAGTTGGGGTAAACATGAAGACACTGTATTGAATGTATGGTTTTATATGTAGAAAACGTGAGAAAGCTATTGACATCAGCAAGAATATATCTTCAGGTAAACAAACATAATATTTAAATATCTCTCTGAAAGCAGTTTGAAGATTCTCTGGAATTATATAATACTGTATGGGAAAGAGGAGAGATACTAGAATGGTGGAAACATGCATAGTAATTCCAATACGAAAACTATCCACAAAAGTGGATGCCTAAGGACCAATTGCCCTTACATTGTGTCTGGGTAAAGTTATGGAGAGAATGGTGAATGAAAGATTGGTTGCCTATCTGGAAAACAATGACATTATAGATAAGATGCAGAGCTGTTGTAGGAGGGAAAGATGCACTGCTGATTACATTGTTAAATTAGAAACTGAAATACAAAAAAGTATGAGGCACAAATGTTTCATGATAGCTGTCTTTCTAGACATTGAAAAGGTATATGTCATGTTAGGGAGGCAAGGGTTGTACAAAGTCGGTGCATTAGGGATAAGGGGAAGAATGTATGGGTGGATTAGAGATTTTTTTTGGAGTAAAAGAACCATGTATGTCGTAGTTGGGAAAGTTATGTCAAACACATAGAATGTTAAAAATGGTATACCACAGGGAAGTGTTACCAGCCTGACATTATTTAATATTATGATAAATGACCTTCCAAAATGAATACGTTCCGGGGTAAGTGTCACGCTGTTTGCAAATGACTGTGCTCTGTGGTTTAGGAGCAGGAATATTGAAGTGGCAGAAAAGAGAACCAACAAGGCATTATGAGAAACCTCTGACTGGAGAAGTGCGTGGTATTTCAAGTTCCCCATTGCCAAAAACAAACTATTTACAATAAGGAAATTTACAAAGCAATGTAAACACTATCTGTACACAGAGCAAATAGATATAGTTAAAAGGTTTAAATTCCTAGAGGTAATATTTGCTACTAAATCACTTTGAAAAGATCATATAGACCAGGGGTCTCAAACTCAAATGACCATGAGGGCCACATGAGGACTAGTACATTGGCCCGAGGGCCGCATTACTGACACCTCCCCTCCCCGCCACCCTCGGTCCCGCCCCCACTCCACCCCTTCCATGAGGCCCCGCCCCTGCCCCACCTCTTCCTACCCCTTCCCTGCCCCCATTCCAACCCCTTCCCCGAAATCCCTACCCCAACTCGGCCCCCTCCTTGCCCCCAGGGGGTGCAGGAGGGGTGTGGGGTGTGGTGGGGGGCTCAGGGCAGGAAGGTGGGGTGCAGGAGGGGTGAGGGGTACAGCAAGGGGTCAGGGTGCAGGGTGCGG
>NW_020664375.1:4469920-4484036 GCF_002925995.2 Terrapene triunguis
GGTTGGAAGACAGGATACTGGGCTAGATGGACCTTTGGTCTAATCCAGTATGGCCGTTCTTATGTAGACTATGTTAAAGATAAATGTACAGGAAGGATTAAACTGCTTAAAAATCTTGCTGGGACTAACTGTGGGGAGGATAAGAAAAGACTGCTGATGATACAGAGCCTTAATCAGAGCAGTTATTGACTCTGGTTGCCAAGTTTGTGGCATCAAAATTAGAACTTAAAAAATTAGATTTAATACAAACCCAAGCACTACAAATTGTGTGTGGTACATTTATCACAACACTTATATGTGCTACAAATAACTTATAGTAAAATGCCAATTATGCTATGAATAAAACTACTGACCTAACTTTCTGGGCCCAAGTTAATGGGAATTGCAGTGATGAAAGTACCAAACAAATACGAGGACACTTGGGAGTTTGATGGCCGACCTATAGCACATGATCTTAGAACCCACATGCTGTTCGAGTTAAAGTGTGGATGCAGAAGTTGAAAGTCAAGGAAAAGCTAAACAAAGTCAAAACTTTTAGTCATGGGAAAATTACCCATGGATGGAAAGTCACATGTCCAAACATGGATTTAAGTTTATTTTATAAGCTTAAGAGTTAAAAAGAGACTGTAGGTCAATGGTGGGCAACCTGTGTCCCGCGGGCCACATGTGGCCCATCAGGGTAATCTGACTGTGGGTCGCGAGATGTTTTGCTGACATTGACCATCTGCAGGCACGGCCCCCCGCAGCGCCCAGTGGCTGCAGTTCACCATTCTTGGCCAAGGGGAGCTGCGGGAAGTGGTTAGAATTAGTACAGATGTACATACAGTAGCACCAGCTTGAATCCCAGTGCATATTGCGATAACAGGGAGTGAAATGGTGGATAAAGCAGCTAAAAGTACTATAAGAAATGAGAGGATTGACATAGAAATATCCTTGATTAAACAGGAATTTAAAAGCTTAGCAAAGAAGAATCTAAAGAGGAATGGCAAAACTATGGATTAATGAAAAAAGAGGAAGAAGATATTTTGAATTGTGCCCTAGAGTTGGGGATAATGACATACTTCTGGGCCTAGGTTGGAAAAATGAAGTGATTTTGTTTAGAATGCTAACATTGTGGCTTAAACAAATCTTTTAAAAATAAATAGCCACAAAGACAGACTATGTGCACTTTGTAAGGTGGAAGAAACAATTGATAACCTTTGGTGAGTGTGTAAGGGCTTTGATAAAGAAAGAGAAAAGCTTTCTGAGGCAAACCTCTGAAGGTAACAAAAGTTACATTATGTTGTTTAGTAAAAATATCAGGGAAATAGCATTATTATTAGAAAGGCGTTGTTCAGTTACTTGAAAGACAGGGCAGAGTGAGAGAATATAAACCACTAAGTATTTAGTAATTGTACTGTACTTTGTGGTGGCTATAAACTATTCAGTCAAGTCTGCTTTGCCATTAAAAGAAAAGAAAAGTAAAAAGTTGAGGGATAGTCCTGGACAACGCTGAGCCTGGCTGGTCTCAAAGGGTCAGCCAGCCCATGACAGATCTATTTAACCTAATTGAGTAATGTTCAGGGAAAGAGGTTCAGGTCCCATAAGTGGTTCTGGTTTCTTTCTGATCAAAACAGAGATGGGGCAAAAACAGGAGTCATTTTAGCTTTACAAAGTTTCATCAGCTGGAGGTTTGTTTTTGCAACCCCCAAGTAGCTCAGAACTGGGTCTTACTATATCCCAACCCCCAACAGTTGTTTGGGTATGGAAGAGGAATGGATAAAAGGTTCCAGTTTGGAACTGGATTGTATTATGGAAAATATATTTTAAATCGCTAGTTTTATAGGCTCTACACAAATAAACAAAAGTTCTCATTTCTGAGGTGTATGTGCATATCTGAAGAAAGAATATGGACCGTAACGTTTGGTTTTGACTATTGGCTCTGCACTACAGTTGATTTTTCAGCACTGTTTCCAGATCTGGGCTGACATCAGTGATAATAGTTAAAGCTGCAATTCTGTCATGGCTGTTGCATAAATTATGGATTCCACAGGTTTCACGGGTCTTAAAAACTATCCATGACTTTTGCCATTTGAGGACTTTTGCATGTGAGTAGGCAGATAGGATGGGAAACAGCTGTATTAATTTAAATGGAAAGGCCTGAGAGGAGCAAAATTAAAGCCTACATTACATGCAAGACTTCCAGAGCAGGAGTTCTCAGCCTCAGAGCTAGTGGCTTATTAGGGGAGTCATAGATACTACAACTTCTCTAGTTTTGGTGATGGAGAGGCATGTCATACAGATCACATACACTGTTACCTTTACACAGACTGAGGCAGGAAAGCAGCAATGAAGAGCAAGCACCAGTAGCTCTGTCCACATTTCTGTACTGTTGCTGCTGAGGATCTGAACTAGCAGGTACCAAGGGAGAAGTTTTCAAATATTTGTATTGCAAAATAAAAGCTATTTTGATGTAAATAATGTGATCTGTAACTCTTACTATACGCTTGTGACTTTTGCCTTCCCCAACCTCAATGGCCAGATGGTGACCATTTGTATGATTTACTGTGACAAACCTCTAGCCCTAATGACAGTGTGGAAGGATGTTATGGCATGAAAATACGCTGTGTAGTTTAAAGTTTTTAAACTAAACACTCTTGTTATTTTCAGCTTCCTCAAAACAAGGAGGAAAATCCCTAGTGTTCTGCTAACTGGAAAAGGACTACATCAGTAAAGGAAAAATGTCAACGCTCTAACAGGGTTTTACTAAAAATAATCTTTAAAAAGGTTTTAACACTGCTCTTTGAAGACCTGTTTTATATTATTATTATGGAATTTCACCAGGCTTCATTCATTTCCGTCACACCCTGATTTCTCATATGCTTATGATGCTTCCATTACATTTCATTGGATTGCTTTCATGCTGTATTTGCTAAGTCACCTGCTCAAGTTTTGATTCTGCTTTACTGCTACAAAATCATGGTAGAGAATGCATTTGGAGAAAGAAAGATTGGTATGAATGCTTCTCATCTATTAAATCTGTTAGTGACCAGTATTCAGAAGCCTCTTTATCACCTATCACTATGATTTTTCCTCAAGCTAATTCATCTTTTACATCAGAGTGAAAAATCCATCCTCTTAATCTATCCTGTGTACATGCTAATAAATTAATAGACAATCTGATGTATTTTTGCACTATATGACTAGGATTTAGACTAAGAAAATTGTTTAATTGTAAAGAGAATAAATGTTTTCATTGCTTGTCCAAAGTGTTATGGTCACAAAATGTTTTCATTGCTTGTCCAAAGTGTTATGGTCACAAAACATTATATAAACTGCCAGATTCAAAACTTCATTGATAAGATATTCAGGAGTGCTAGAGATTTCCCTTGGAGCATTATATTGTTTAAAATGCCCAAATGCTAGAAACTCTCAAATTCAATGGGACTATTCACATACTATTTAACATAAAGGGATGGTCTAGGTCAGGGGTCTCAAACTCAAATGACCACGAGGGCCGCATGAGGGCTAGTTCATTGGCCCGAGGGCTGCATCACTGACACACACACCCCTCGCTGCCCCCGACCCTGCCCCTACTCCACCCCTTCCATGAGGTCCTGCCTCTTCCCACCCCTTCCCTGCCCACATTCCAACCCCTTCCCTGAAGTCCACACCCCAACTCTGCCCCTCCCTGCCTCCAGAGGGTGCATGAGGGGTGTGGTAGGGGCTCAAGGCAGGGAGTTGAGGTGCAACAGGGGGTTGGAGTGCAGGCAGGGGGTTGGGGTGCAGGCAGGGGGCTCAGGGCAGGGAGTTGGGGTGCAGCAGGGGGTTGGGGTGCAGGCAGGGGGCTCAGGGCAGGGGATTGGGGTGCAGAAGGGGTGTGGGATGCAGCAGGGGGCTCAGGGCAGGGGGTTGGGGTGCAGGCAGGGGGCTCAGGGCAGGGAGTTGGGGTGCAGCAGGGGGTTGGGGTGCAGGCAGGGGGCTCAGGACAGGAGATTAGGGTGCAGAAGGGGTGTGGGATGCAGCAGGGGGCTCAGGGCAGGGGGTTGAGGTGCAGACAGGGGGCTCAGGGCAGGGAGTTGGGGGGCGGGGTGCAGGAGGGTTTCAGGCTCTAGGGTGGCAGCAGCGCACACTGGGGCCAGGGCAGGCTGCCGGCCCCGGCCCCGCTCCGCTCTGGGAAGTAGCTGGAACCATGTCCCTGCGTCCTCCTCTCCCAGGGGCCGCAGGGCTCCGCATGCTGCTTGCCGCTCCTCCAGTTACCTCCCCCGAAGCTCCCATTGGCCGCGGTTCCCCATTCCCGGCCAATGGGAGCTGTGTGTGGTGGGGGGGGGGGTAACCTGGAAGCCAGGGCAACACATAGATGGAGCCCTCTGCTTCTCCTCCCTGCCCCCCCGGCCACAGGGATGTGATGCCAGCCACGTCAGGGAGCGGCGCGGGGCTCGAGGGGGGCAATCCTGCGGCTGTAGTTTGCCCAACTCTGCCCCCCTGGAGCTGGCAAGAGCCGCTGGGAATATTCTGCTGTACTCAGATTACATTTTCTCCAAAATAAATAAAAATTAGGGCTGTCGATTAATCACAGTTAACGCATGTGATTAACTAAAAAAAATTAATCATGATTAAAAAAATTAATCGTGATTAATCACAGTTTTAATCTCACTATTAAACAATAGAATATCAATTGAAATTTATTAAATATTTTGGATGTTTTTCTTCATTTTCAAATATATTGATTTCAGTTACAACACAGAATACAAAGTGTACAGTACTCACTTTATACTATTTTTATTACAAATATTTGCACTGTAAAAATGATAAAAGAAATAGTATTTTTCAATTAATCTCATACAAATACCATAGTGCAATCTCTTTATTGTGAAAGTGCAATTTACAAATATAGATTTTTTTTGTTACATAAGTACACTCAAAACAAAACAATGTAAACCCTTACAGCCTACAAGTTTACTCAGTCCTACTTCTTATTCAGCCAATGGCTAAGAGAAACAAGTTTGTACATTTACGGAAGATAATGCTGCTCGCTTCTTATTTACAATGTCACCTGAAAGTGAGAACAGACGTTCGCATGGCACTTTTGTAGCCAGCATTGCAAGGTAATTAAGTGCCAGATATGCTAAATATTCGTATGCCCCGTCATGCTTTGGTCACCATTCCAGTGGACATGCTTCCATGCTGATGATGCTCGTTAAAAAAATAATGCGTTAATTAAATTTGTGACTAAACTCCTTGGGGGAGAATTGTATGTCTCCTGCTCTGTGTTTTACCCGCATTCTGCCATATATTTCATGTTTTAGCAGTCTTGGATGATGACCCAGCATGTTGTTCGTTTTAAGAATATTTTCACGGCAGATTTGACAAAACGCAAAGAAGCTACCAATGTGAGATTTCTAAAGATAGCTACAGCACTCGACCCAAGGCTTAAGAAACTGAAGTGACTTCCAAAATCTGATTGGGATGGGGTGAGGAGAATGGTTTCAGAAGTCTTAAAAGAGCAACACTCTGACGCGGAAACTACAGAACCTGAATCATCAAAAAAGAAAATCAATCTTCTGCTAGTGGCATCTGACTCAGATGATGAAAATCAAACATGCGTTGGTCTTCACTGCTTTGGATCATTATTGAACAGAACCCATAATCAGCATGGATGCATGTCCTCTGGAATAGTGGTTGAAGTATAAAGGGATATATGAATCTTTAGCGCATCTGGCATGTAAATAACTTGCGACGCTGGCTACAACAGTGCCATGCAAATGCATGTTCTCACTTTCAGGTGACATTGTAAACAAGAAGCAGTCAGCATTATCTCCAGCAAATGTAAACAAACTTGTCCAGCGATTGGCTGAACAAGAAGTAGGACTGAGTGGACTTGTAGGCTCTAAAGTTTTATATTGTCTTTTATTTTTGAATGTAGTTATTTTTTGTACATAATTCTACATTTGTAAGTTCAACTTTCATGATAAAGAGATTGCACTACAGTACTTGTATTAAGTGAATTGAAAAATACTATTTCTTTTATTTTTACAGTGCAAATATTTATAATAAAAATAAATATAAAGTGAGCATTGTACACTTTGTATTCTGTGTTGTAATTGAAATCAATATATTTGAAAATGTGGAAAACATCCAAAAATATTTATATTAAAAGTATTTTATTATTGTTTAACAGCGCGATTAATTTTTTTAATCGCTTGACAGCCCTAATAAAAATCCCTTCACAGGGCAGATTTTCCCCAAATGTTTACAATTCATTCTCAGATTTCTGGCCAGAGTGGGTTTCAAATTTCAAAGTTGTAGGCTCAGAGATGTGTGAAGTGGCCTATTCATCTGAATGAGATGTTCTCAGCTGAAAGAGAATATCTGACGGAGATGCATACAGGCTGAAACAAGATCTCAGAGATAAGTGAACTGCTTAGGTCATGTCAGTGGGTGTTTCCTCCCCCTTTCTCCCCCTCCCCTGCATCCCTGTGCTGGAGAGTTTCTGATCTGTGTCAAGCATAACTGTTCTCAGGTCCTCACCTTATCAGTGTGTTCTTGGTGTATGCTCTGAGCATGCCTATTCTGAGCTACCCACCCAGAGAGGCAGGAGCAGGTCACCCCACATCGGGACTCCTGGGTCACATAGGGGAATAGGGAGAAAGGCTCAAACATCCCCAGAAAGGCAAGCCCCCCAAACCGGACTCACATGAAAAGGCTATGGGGGGAAGGTTAGATCCTCAAAGATGAGCAGGGGTCCCTTAGATCCTGACACACACACAGGGAGGCAAGGAGTATGGCTCAGACACACCCAGAGAGACAGGGCTCCCCACATCCCAGCTCAGATGGAGGGGGGCCAGGGAGAAGGCTCAGAGCCCCCTAAAGAGAAGGGGGAGTCCCTAGATCCTGGCACACAGAGGGGGGCAGGAAGGGTGGCTCAGACACCCCTGGGGGAAGAGACCCTCAGATCCCAGCATATATAGAGGGTAGGGAGAGGGGCTCAGACCCCTCCAGATCCTGGCACAAACAGAGAAAAGGAGAATCTGGCACTGACAGTTGCCCCGTCTCTATTCTCCCCGAGTCCCCTTGTCACTCACCCTCATATCCCCTTCCCAGTGTCCCTCTCCCCCCACCAGAACCAGCCCCCAACCACTCTCACCTTTTATTTTCCCCGAAGGGCTGGCGGGTGCCATGCACTCTGGGTGAAATCCTGGCTCCTCTGAAATCAATGGGAGTTTTGCCATCGACATCAATGGGACCAAGATTTCACACAGTCTCAAAACCCACTTTTGAAATGTCTCACCACAACAGCTTGACCAATCAACCTCAAATTTATTTAAAGGGCCAAAAAATCCCATCTTGATGAGGACTACACTTGAGAAATGTTATGCAAACAGGGGCTTTTATCCAAAAAGTTGAGGGCAGGGGGGTTGCTCAAAAGCTTACAATGGAAGCTACATTACAAGCTTAATTATAGAGTCATTATCACGACTCCATAATACACTTCTTTGTTATAATCACTAGTATGAGCATATTTCCTCCAATGCTCTTCAGGGAGAGCGGGCCGTTTATCACTGTTTCTTGTTTCTGCTATTTTCTCAGCTGCAGCGATAAATGAACAAGAAAAGTCATTTGCACAAGGTGGATTGGATATCTGTTAACATGCCTGCTGATTTTATGGTGGACTAGGAAGAAGCATAACTTCAACAGATCAGTGAAGAATCCTCTTAAAGTTGCATTTATTTACATAACTTATATGACATTCAGTTGACTGAAGAGAATTGATTAGCAAGAATGCTGCTAAACAGCAGTCCCACTACAGGCACCATACCGAGCACTGCAGGTTGATTTTACTCATCAGTGCCTTCCTATAGCTTTTATGAGTCAATTCTACACAAAGAGGTGGAGTATACTAAATTGAGTTTAGAATAAGAGTAGAAAGTTGCTTTCCACTGCATGGAAGCCCAAAAGGTGAGCTGAGATCATTCAAAAAAAGATCTGAGATTTATTTTATATTTTATTGTTCTCCAGTGAATTCTTGTTTCCAGTGAAATATCCCAATTGAGCTGCTGTAGATTACCTCAAATACCATGAAACAACTACAGCAAACCAGGAACGTCAGGGCTGCCACTATGCTGTCCTGTGTGCACCCTGTGGCAACGTGGAATGTTATGGCCACGAACTTAGACAGAACTCAGATTTCCCCCACTCCAAAAGCACAAGGCCCTACTCAACTTGACCTAGTAACAAAAACAACAACAATAATAAAAAAAATCTGTCAGCAGTATAGTATCTATGACATAGTCAAGTAGTTCTGATTCCACTATGTAAAGGGTAGTGGTGCTCCTGGTCATTAAAATACCCTCTATACCAGTGGAAAGTGTGGACTGTATTACTTCTTAAACTATTCAAGAAAAGACCACCACCTCTAGTTCACTGGTACCTGCTAGGCAAGGTTTGGGCTGGGAAAGCCTTGAGGAGTTTGCTGGTGAGGAAGACATACTGGTGTGGCAGGGAACTGGCACACTGTCTAATCTCTAGCAAATCTCTCACTTGCTGAGGCAGAGCAGTAACACAGTGGCTCACAGTTCTGGATATTTCCAGCAGTGTGTTACATGTCCCTCACTGTGGTATATATGCAGCTCCCAAAATTATGCACTGTACACACACAAGGTATTTTCTCTCTTTTCCTTCCAGGCAGAAATTACTGTACTAGACTATGACACCATTTCTCATATGGAATAGTAGCTTACACCCTCAGTAGTCAACGAAATACTACTCAGTGGGCTCAGTTATGAAACCTGCTGTATATTCATACTGGGAAGCGGGGCATGAAAAGAGAACCTAGTTGTGTTTCTTACAAACAGTATGTAGCATATAGGAATAAAGTAGAATCCCCTTAAACAGTTAATGAGCACTCTTGTGGTGCTCAATGTGTTCTATGCTTTGAAAATATCCAGAAACCAGTTAGCAAAGCAATATGTATACAGTTAGGCCGCACGTGTTTGTGCATGATTAGTAAACACAGTTATTTAGGACCCAGCTATACCCATGTTACTTTTTCATATTGTTTCATACTGTCATCAGAAAGTGTTCATCAGATCATAAAGAGTAGTCAATGAAAGAATGTTTCCCCATTGATTCCTCCCGCTATAAATATTTCTCCAGTCTAAACAAACCCGATTTTTTCAATCTTCCCTCATAGTTCATGTTTTCTAGATCTTTAATCATTTTTGTTGCTCTTCTCTGGATTTTTTTCCAATTTGTCCACATCTTTCCTGAAATGTAGTGCCTAGAACTGGACACAATACTCCAGATGAGGCCTAATCAGCACAGAATAGAGAAGAAGAATTACTTATCGTGTGTTGTTAACAACACTCCGGCTAATACATCCCAGAATGATGTTTGCTTATTTTACAACAGTGTTACACTGTTTACTCATATTTAGCTTGTGATCTACTATGATGCCCCAGATCTCTTTCTGCAGTACTCCTTCCTAGGCAGTCATTTCCCATTTTGTATGTGTTCAACTGATTGTTTCTTCCTAAGTGGAGTATTTTGCATTTGTCCTTATTGAATTTCATCCTATTTCCTTCAGACCATTTCTTTGGTTTGTCCAGATCATTTTGAATTTTAATCCTATCCTCCAAATCACTTGTCACCTGTCCCAGCTTGGTATCGTCTGCAAACTTTATAAGTGTACTCTCTATGCCATTATCTAAATAATTGATGAAGATATTGAGCAGAACCGGACCCAGAACTGATCCCTGTAGGACGCCACTGGATATACTCTTCCAGATTGATTGTGAACTGCTGATAACCACTCTTTGGGAACGGTTTTCCAACCAGTTATGCACCCACCTTATAGTAGCTCCATCTAGGTTGTATTTCCCTAGTTTGTTTATGAGGTCATGCGAGACAGTATCAAAAGCCTTAGTAAAGTCAAGATATACCACATCTACGCTTCCCCCCCTTTCCACAAGTTTTGTTACCCTGTCAAGGAAAGCTATTATGTTGGTCACAATTTCTTCTTGACAAATCCAAGTTTACTATTATTTATCATCTTATTATCTTCCAGGTGTTTACAAATTGATTGCTTATTTATTTACTCCATTATCTTTCCGGGTACTGAAGTTAAGATGATGGGTCTGTAATTCCCTGGATTATCCTTATTCCCCTTTTTATAGATGGGCACTTTTCCCATTTGCCTTTTTCCAGTCCTCTGGAATCTCTCCTGTATTCCATGACTTTTCAAAGATAATCGCTAATGGCTCAGATATTTCCTTCATCATCTCATTACGCATTCTAGGATGTATTTCATCAGGCCCTGGTGACTTGAAGACATCTAACTTGTCTAAGTAATTTTTAACTTGTTTTTTCCCTATTTCAGCCTCTTTTCCTACCTCATTGCCACTGGCATTCACTATGTTAGACGTCCAGTCGTTACTAACCTTTTTGGTGAAAATCGAAACAAAAAAGTCATTTAGCACGTCTGCCATTTCCACATTTTCTATTTTATTGTTTTTCCCCCTCATACAGTAATGGGCCTACCCTGTCCTTGGTCTTCCTCTTGCTTCTAATGTTTTTGTAGAATGTTTTCTTGTTACCCTTTATGTCTCTAGCTAGTTTAATATCATTTTGTGCCTTAGCCTTTCTAATTATGTCCGTACAGACTTCTGTTACTTATTCATCCTTTGTAGTTTGATCTAGTTTCCACTTTTTGTAGGACTCTTTTTTGCATTTCAGATCATTGAAGATCTCCTGGTTAAGCCGGGTTGGTCTCTTGCCATACTTCCTATCTTTCCTATGCACTGGGATAGTTTGCTTTTGTGCACTTAATAATGCCTCTTTGAAAAACTGCCAACTCTCAGGAGCTGTTTTTCCTCTTAGACTTACTTCCCATGGGATCTTACCTACCAACTCCCTGAGTTTGCTGACGTCTGCCTTCTTGAAATCCATTATCTTTTTTGTGCTGTTTTTCTTCCTACCATTCCTTAGAATCATTAATTCTACCATTTCATGATCACATTCACCTAAGCTGCCTTCCACTTTCAAATTCTGAACCAGTTCTTCCCTATTTGCCAAAATCAAATCTAGAACAGCCTCTCCCCTAGCAGCTTTCTCCATCTTCTGAAATAAAAAATTGTCTCCAATACATTCCAAGAACTTGTTGGATAATCTGTGCCCTGCTGTATTATTTTCCCAACAGATGTCTGGTTAGTTGAAGTCCCCCATCACCCCCAAATCCTGTGCTTTGGATGATTTTGTTAGTTGTTTAAGAAAAGCCTCATCTACCTCTTCTTCCTGGTTAGGTGGTCTTAGTAGACCCCTACCAGGACACCACCCTTGTTTTTACCCCTTTTATGCTTACCCAGAGACTTTCGACAAGTCTGTCTCCTATTTCCATCTCAACCCCAGTCCAAGTGTATACATTTTTATTATATAAGGCAACACCTCTTCCCTTTTTTCCACATCTTAACATTGTACAGAAGGATTCATAACTTCACATATAACATTAATACATACATTGTACGATGATATTAACTAGTGTGTTATTAGCTGTCATATGATACCTCACAAGGCATATTTTGTAAAAATATTATTGCATTAATGAGCAGGGTGTGAATACAGGGGGGGGTTGGGGTACAGGGCATTATATAAAAAAATTGAAAATGTTTATATTTATGGTTTTTAAATGACAATCATCCTGGTATGCTGGGTCAGTGAACAATTTTCTCGGCAAAACTCATTAGAAACACTAATTCATCCCAGTGCAGAGAATCCACAAAATGGTATGAACTCCACCTTAACCCTTAATATTTTTTGCTAAAATTTTACTTCTGTTGTCTCTATTTCAACCTAATTTACAGTATAAAGGCTTTTTCATCCTTAATTCCCACTTCCAAATTTCCTTTCTGTAAGAAAATTTAGTCCCTTTTTTGACCCTGGAGCCATCTGAAAATCTAGCAAAAGTGAGGAGAGGGACGCACAATATTGTACCACCTGGAATGCTTATATGTTAGCAGCACATTGGCTGATTGGCAGCAAACAGGACAATGGGACACTGACTTCAGTGGGATTGTATCAGTGTAACTGACTGCAGAAGCTGGTCCAAGAGTCCAAGGAAAGCTTCTTGAATGAGAATCCATAAGATCTGAAAACCATTTGTGGTTAATGAGCTGCAACTTGTAAATGCTGCCAACTGGCCCAAACATTGTATGCCATTTGTACATACTTCCTCTTAGGATAAAGATTTAACTTTGTGAAAGGGGCAGAATAGCAAACTCGTAAAACAGGTTCTCTAATTTCTTATCACTGGTTACGAGACACAGTGAAAGCCCAGTGAATCTTGTTATAATATTTGGTGGGGGGGGAAAGTGGTGTCATTTAAGACATAATCCAAGACTATAGGTGCTGACTCTGTGGGTGCTCTGGGGCTGGAGCACCCGTGGAGAAAAATTAGTGGGTGCTGAGCACCCACCGGCAGCTCCCCGTGGCCCCGCCATGCCCCCCTGCTCCAGCTCACCTCCGCCTCCTCCGCGAGCGTGCTGCCGCATCCTGCTTCTTCCCCCTCCCAGCGCTTGCGCTGCAAAACAGCTGATTCACGGGGCAGGGAGAGGGGGAGAGGAGGGGGAATGTGGCGCGCTGGGGGAAGAGGCGGGGCTGGGGTAGGGATTTGGGAAAGGGATCCAATGGGGCAGGGAGGGGGCGGAGTTGGGGAGGGGATTTTGGGGAAGGGGGTGGAATGGGGGCGGGGCCAGGGAGGGGGAGGGGTGGGGGGGGGGGAGGGGGTGGGGGGGGGCGTAAGCTCCCACCGGCGCCAGAGAAAGTTGGCGCCTATGCATTTAACCTTGTTATAATTTATTTACTAAATGGAATGAATTCTCTCTCTTTTTCTGTTCCTTCTTTCCCTTTCCTTCTGTGAAAGAGGCTGCTATGGGACTAGACATGATTATCCTACACATTTTGAGAAACAGTTTGCTGCTGAAAGCATTCTGGGTCAACACAGGAGAGAGGTCAACATTTTATATAATCCAGTTTCTATTGTGCCCTCTATAGAAGATATTTATGAAGGCCCTCAATCAGCAAGTTACTTAAGCATGTGCTTAACTTTGAGCAAGAGTAGTTCTACAGCCATCATTTGGACTAGTCACATGCTTAAAGCTAGCCATGTGTTTAAGTAGTGTGTTGAATTGTGGCCTTAGGATGTGGTTCAACTCTCATTAAAGTCAAAAGAAAGACTCCACTGACATCATGGGGAGTTGGATTGGACCATTATTAGACTTTTTTTTAAACATCATGTCCTTGAATTCTTCAGAAATTGGGTCAAACATTGCTCTCAGTCATCCATGTAAACCCATGACCTATTGCTTTTTGGCTAATGGCTGGGAGGCACGGCTCAAAAATGGACTTCGTAATTCCTCCTCCTACAGCCAGTAGAGACTGAACACACAGTTGATATGATGCCAATAGTGTAGGGAAGGAATACACGTTGCACCTGCCTTCTGCTCCATTACATAATGGATGGACATGTAATTTGGAGATCCCAATTCAGAGTTAGTCACATACTATTTATTGCATTCTAAAAAGTTGCCATTTTTCAATGAATAATTTATTTGACAGATCAGTTTCTCTGGTAACTGACCAGCTAGTAGTCCACAGCACAAGCTTTTAGAAAAGTGGAAAAAATAAAGAGAGTACACAGATCCAAGAGTTCACACCCACTCCACATGCACATGCCAGCAACGTAGAAAAGTCAGCCCTAGCCCTTAAGAGACGTGATTGATTATACAGGAGACAGAGAGACAAGGTGGGTGAGGTAATATCTTTGATTGGACCAACTTGTGTTGGTGAGAGAGACACACTTCGAACCACACAGAGCTCTTCCTCAGTTTACCTTGTCTAATATCCTGGGACCAACATGACTACAACTACACTGCATACATACAGAGGAGAGAGTGAGGAGAGCTGGTCCAGAGCTTGGTTAACTAGAAGAGTGGGAGAAAATCTCACCCTGACTTCCTGCTGCAGCCAACCTTGCCTGGAAAGAGGGGAATGTCACTCCAGAACCACAGCTCAGTCCTGCCCAAGTGAAGACAGGACAGGAGATTGGTTGCAGGCCACCTGGTTGCCAATTGACTGGCGTGGG